>NW_019394421.1:0-127374 GCF_000612105.2 Orussus abietinus | reverse complement strand
GGCACTCTCCGGCACTCTCCGGCAACTCTCCGGCACTCTCCGGCACTTTACTGCACTTAACAACACTCAACGGCATTGTACGGCCTTAGATAAGGCTCGAAAACCCTTGAAAAACGCTCGAAAACGCTCTAAAAACACTCGACAACGGTTGAATAACGTTCGGTAACGCTCAAAAACGGTCTAAAAATGCTCGAAAACGCTCGAAACCGCTCTGAAAATGATCGAGAAACGCTCGAAAACGTTCAGAAACGGTCGAAAAACGGTGTAAAAACGCTCGACAACGCTAGATAACGCTCGAAAACGTTCGAAAACGTTCAAAAACGCTCTAGAAACGCTTGAAAACACTCGATGACGCTAGTAGCGAAATGTAAAAATCATACGCGAAATGACTCGGCTTATATTCGCAGTTAGGTAAGCCTCGGGAGAATTTTTCGCAGTATTCGACTCTCACACATACTCGTCGAGTGTAGCGCCGAACGCACACATACTCAACGTCTCGACCCGTAACTTGGCGCTTGGCTGGTTGGGACGCGCGAAGATTTCTAGGAGCGATCGCACTCACCCGGTTTTGCTGTTATGAGAGTTCCGTACGCGACACCGACGCGTGCCCCAAAGCTCCGCATCACGGCGACTTCGTGCAACAATGTACTTAATAGTAGTAGATCAGTAGATAAAGTCATATGGAGCGTCACGATTGTTCTTCCCTTACCATCAAAAGCGAGCAGTGTCGGTAAGCGTAGGTAAGCCACCACCGTCAACTGCCGCATGGTATTACCGTCACAAGTACGTGAGCTGCCAATGGTCACTGGTAGATGGTACCGTAATCGCGAGTGCGCAAGCTCCTATCAGAAATTCGTTGCGCCGCCCTTGGGGGCAAAAAACGGTGAAAGCTAACGTACGAAACCAGAGGGCAGCACAGGATGCGATCGCACGATCCCTTCCATGAGTAATCTCCCAACTCATCTCTGTAAATGAGACTTGTATTTTGTTTTAGTCGTCCAATTTGTACAGTAAGTAAAAAAATTGGAGGTCTGCATGTAACCTCAATGATGAGCGTTTACTGTAAATGCGTGTTTACTGTAAACATTTAATGACATGTACAGTGGTTGAATTAAGCCAGACCTTTTATAATGCCTCTATAATATAGTTATCTCAGATGTGCAATGATAATCAAACTTGAATTGAGTATTTGGAAAGAAAGTTTAATTTATTTTGATTAAAGTAATTTGATCTGATTAAGTTTGAAGAGATGTCTAAGACCAAACTAGTTAGGAACAGTGCTTATGCTGTAAAAACTCTGATAATTCAGTTGCTGCGAATAAGTCTACAATACCATATGTTTGGTACCGTTTAATTTTTTGTTGTTGAAATTCCTCGGCAATAACTAAAATGGAAAGAAGTCAAGGAAATGTAGACATTGGTAATCATTCAAATGAGCAAAACGTTGACTGGTCCCGTTATGGGTTAGGTAATTCAGATCATCGAAAAAACAGAAGGAGAAGTGATGAAGATTACAGTAGTTTGGGACATGATATTTATCAAACAGGAGCAAATGAGTTATTTGCTCAAGAATATGTAAGTAATAAACTAATCAATTCTCGCTCAAATGTATTTGGGTTGAAACTGTACCGAGTTTCTTGATGTAGATTCAAATGATTCATTTTGCTGAATACTGTTGACATATTATTTCATTGCAGAATTCTGATCCATGGTGGAAATCAAATTTTTTTGTATCGCAACCTGTTTTATTCGGTACTTGGGATGGAGTGTTTACATCATGCTTAATTAATATATTTGGAGTTATTGTATTTTTGAGATCCGGATGGATAGTAGGACAAGCTGGAGTATTAAATGCTGTCATGATAATTTTCTGCACTGGTGATTTTTTATGAAACTTTAATTTAATAACCAGGGTATTTAATAGGAGTATTGAAATGAATGTGTTGTTTTCAGTGTGTATTGCATTAATAACAGTCCTATCTGCAGTTGGAATTTGTGAGAGGTGTCGCGTAGAGAGTGGCGGAGTATATTTCTTGTTGTCTCACGTTCTTGGATCTAGATTTGGAGGATCTATCGGATTATTATACTGTTTTGGTCAAGTAAGATTTTACGATAAATTGCAATTGTTAACTTAATTATTGAAATTCATCTTTATGTAGTTTTTCTCAAATCTTATAGGCTGTAGGTTGTGCTTTAAATGTATTGGGTTTTGGTGAATCAATGGCTGGACTTGTTGGTTTGGAATCAACTTGGGCTCAGCGCGGTTTTGCTTGTGCAGCAGTCATACTTTTGTCAGCAATAAATATAGCTGGTGTTAAATGGGTAATAAAGTTGCAGTTCATTCTTTTGCTGATACTTTTGTTCGCTGGACTGGATTTTATGGTTGGAAGTTTTACACACAAAAATATTGGTTAGTACGATTTTAAAATTCAACACAACATGTGTACTGTCATTTCAATCGTATATATGTATTTATCAATATTTAATATTGAATTTAATTTTATATATTTTCAGAAGCTGGATTTGAAGGGTGGTTTTTAGGAAACTTAAAGAATAACACATTTCCTGCTTATGAAGCAGGTTATGGCTGGTTCACAGTTTTTGGCGTCTTTTTTCCTACAGTTACTGGTGTTCTTGCTGGTATTAATATGAGTGGTGACTTACGACATCCATCGACTGATATTCCTAATGGCACTTTAGCTGCACTGGGTACTGGGTAAATATCTGAATGTTTGTTATGAATACATACTCAATATATTGCACTTTACTTAAACTTATAACTATGTCTTTTTGCAGTACTCTGCTCTACCTATGCTTTTCCTTGTTTCTTGCGGCAACATGTACTAGGACAGCGCTTCTGACAAACTTTATGATCGCATCAACTGTGTCAGCCTTTTCAGTGTTATTACTTGCTGGCCTGTATGTTTCCTCATTTAGTAGTTGTTTGGGAGCTATGTATGGTACACCGAGAGTTCTTCAATCCATTGCTGGTCAGAACGTTATTCCTGGAATGAATTGTTTACAGACAGGTGTATGTTTTGCTTTCTAAATGACTTAATTGCGTATTTTTTTAATAAATTTTATATAAATGTCAATTACTTTTGTAATTTATTATTACAGCGGGGCCCCAATAAAGTACCAGTTTACGCCATGGTAGTAGTTGCTGTGGTTACACTAGGATTTATAATCACTGGACAAATTAATACTTTGGCACCAATCGTGACAATGCCTTTTTTGTTGACATACGCATGTATGGACTACGCGTATTTTGCGCTGGCGCAAACTTTTGATATTCGACATACGAGAGAGCAAAGATTCCATTCTCAAACACCGACATTTGACCGTAATTATGGTTCAGCCATAAAAACCGATACAACAGTAATGGATATTGGCAATGATTTAGATAGCCTTTTTCCAGAACGCATTGGTCATAAAAATCTTATGGTAAATTATAATGTCAGAATGATTCATTCTTAAGTGGATGAACACAGCATAATACAAAAGGAAATTCATTTTCAACAGAGAAATTCAAGCATTTCGGACAGTCCTGGACATGCGGATTCATCGCCAAGTGTCGAAGATAATGGGAGTACCGAGGAAGTTGCAGTGCGAAAACCGAACATACACAATAAATTAGGAAATTGGTATAGCCCTCTCTGTAATCGTTGGCTGTCCTTAATTGGCGTAAGTGGCATCTTATTTCGTGCTGAAAATTGATATAAAAATTACATCATTAATAAAAATGTATTATTTTATAGGCTTTGATTAAATTACTTATTATGTTTCTGGTTCACTGGGGCTATGCACTTGCAAATATCATCGTTGTGTTTCTCGTATGGAGTTACATAGGTCATGCAAATCCTGCTGTAAAACCAGGTGTCTCAGCAGAATTCAAGTTCTTTGAGTGGCTAAAAAATGCTTTACTCAGATTAATGGGGTAACTGAAAAATTAAATTAACTCGAGCATTTTCAGTAAGACGGTTTAATTACAGGTCATTCTTTATACATCGTTCTTTTAATTACAGTAAAAGAATATATGACTACGAACAAATTATTGTTACACCGGTTCATCCTGGTGTTGAAACATGTTCTGCGCAACTTAATGAAGACAATGAGGACTTTGCTGGAAGACGAAGGTACCATCAAACTGCTACAGTAACCGGTCAATATGTTAACGATGACTGAATATTCGAGCATTTTAAAGAACTCGAATGTCTTGCACACTGGAACCTTATGAGAGCAGTATTCTTATGTACATCTGAAGTGCACTTTACATAAACTAATTCTATAGTCAAGCGTAATGCGTAAAATGTTGTAGGTAATATAAGTGTTAGGCCTAACGTAATTCAACTAATGTAAACAAGGGTCCACATTTTCGATCAATTTTATATAGTTATGAAATGAACAATGTGCGTGATTTTTTAGACCTTATCACGAAAAAATCGTGGTATTTTTAAAATTCACAAACATTTATATAATCAAAATTTCTAACGATGAGAACAATGATTATGGATTCTTCAGAATTTCAGGAGTCTTTTTTCATGATTTTGTTGAGTGATAAAATCAGTCGTATGCAATGATAGTGCGCACAAATTTACAATACAGATTAAGCCAGTAGGCGAGCAACACATAAGACTGTCATTAGGTCAGATTAAATTTTTCATGCTTTTGTAAATAGGCGTCGATGTATTTATATGTTGTTTAACACTTTTATAAGCGCCGAGAAACTCACAAAGGTGTAACCAATGAATATGTACAGATGACTTGTATCGCACGTTTGTTTTCTGCTTGACCCTCGTCCTCATCGTCATGAATTCCTTTATACTTGGGAAACTTGGCTTCCAAGATGTTAAATAAAAATTATTTTCTAGATATGGAAAAGTGGAAAGTATTTGGAATAATTAAATTAATGCTCTTAATGTATACTTAATCAAATTTGTTTTATGTGTAAAACTGCTTGTATTTAATTGTGTTTTTTAAAAACGTTATTGCTAATATGATTACATATTGAAGCGTATTACTTTAACACTGTAAAACATAGGCTTTTACAAATTTATAGGCAATGGAATTCTCATTGAAATGGAACTCTATGTTTAAACATTCTTATTTATATTTCTTACTATATTCGACTTACATTTCATTGGATTAAGGGTTTAATTTTCTCTCAATTTTAATCTGCTAATGCCATCAATTGTCCACATAATTTTGAATATTTCAAATTGGCTATAGTGGAGAAAAATGAAATGGTGAATGTTCAAAAAAATTATATGAACGTTATATATACCTTACGAACGAATTTGAAGGAAATGCACAGTCATTGTAATGCAAATTAAAATCAAAGTTTCATTAAAGCACCGATTAATTCAATAAGTAAATAAAATAAAACATGAAATGTTTCATCTGCGAATGAAATTAACCTTCGAACATAATTCATGTTTTTAAGCTTAAATTAAATTACATCTTAGAACATGTAAACTAAAAAATTGTTTTCAATGTCAGAGTTTACTTAGATAAATTAGATATTCATTTTGACAAAGAAACTGGATTATCTATATAGGTAGTATACTTATATGTATTTTGCAAATAAAAATAAACTTCATTTCCTTAGCTTTGATATAACATTTGTTTATCTTTTCATTCTATTTAAAGATCTAAACAAAGTAAGTTCATATCAGCCATTACTTCAAAAACTGTATTTAATTTTAAATCTCTTACTTGGTAAAATTCAATTTCCCTATTAAATATACTTATGAATTGAAAGTTCTTTAATACAAGGAGAAATAGATTTAAAGTACATATTGTATTCGATTAAATCATTTGAAATTTAATTGCTTAGATCCGTGAATATCGGACGTGTATATTCCTTGACCCTCTATTGTTCCCCGAATGCCTATTGCATTTTTTTGTGATTTTCGGTTACTTCAGTTTGGCGAAAGAGGCGATTCATGCGTCTCGACGAGCTTATCGTGATGTATAAATTATTTGTGTCCATATAGGAATCTACAGTCAGACCAGTACTGAACCATCGACCTTACCGGATTCTCTACGGTATCTCAGTGCTGGCACTGGGTCCAAATGATAATATCAGCCCAGTACCAGTAAGCGAACTCTGACGGCAGTACTAATGGCTGAGTACTGGTAAGATCACCGCGCAGTATTGCATACAACTGGTAAACGATACCCGTGGTTCGCAAGCTTAGGTTAATCCTTAGCTGGTATGGAGGGGTGTTTTGATCCCCCAGTACGTAAATTTTTACGTTAACATGAGAATACAATTCCAGTTAAGTAATGTGCCGGTGGTTACATTGTTCTGACCGATGAATAGAACTTCGCGCATCAAGAAATTACGAACATGGATATGATGAATTATACCCGTGAGTGATGCTAGTATTAAGGTCTCTGTAATAAATTTATAGTATAGTATCAGAATAATCTCAAGATTATTAAACTTAACCCATATGAAAGCCATAGGTATATACAATAACTATATTCAGTTCCAGGCATTTAGTGTATAATTTGACAATTCTTCAGAATTGCTCGACTAATGATACGTATTCACGTAACCCCGTTCCTGACACAGAAGTTAATACAGCTGACGACAATGAACTTGAAACATTGGAAACAAACTACTTGTCCGAAAACAGCTACTTTTTTCGGACGTAGGACCTTAGTTATTTAGGTACAGAAAGTGCATATTCATAGGCCGAAGTTTCTAACGGTTTCGTATGCCAATTATTGAGCGGGTCGAATCGTTACCTAAAAGAGGGTTTACGCGTTGTCATCGTAAGCGCAACATCTCGCTCAACCCGTTGGCGCTTGACGTACCGCGAGGCCACCACCGACGTCGCGGGTTTCGCCACGTTACCGTGAGAAGGGTGGCCGGCACGCGAGAGCACGCGCGACGCACGCGAGCACGCGAGTGCACGCAGGTACCTGATCGGGATACGTGTGCGTGGACCGCGGCTAAGCGCGGGTCGGGTAGGAGCGGGGCGACGAGAGTAGCGGGGGTAGTGACGGTTTCGAGTGGAGGGTGGAAGGTGGAGGGTTAAGGGTAGTCGGCGGGGGTGGCGGTGGTGGGATCCAGTCGGACGGCGGGATTCGCGATGAAACTTCAGTGCGCGCCCAGCCACCGACGTGCGTTTACGGCCGGAGCTCTGGCGGAACCAGCGGGGCCTGCCTCAGGGGTGAGACACCCCTAAACTATTTTTCAAGACCTTCGCCAGCCCTCGCAACTCCACGCACGAGGGTCGCCCAAGGCGGGTTATCGGCTACGTGACCTTGACCTCGCCTACACCTCCAAAAGGGACCGTCATTCGTACCGTCAGATAGAAAAAAGCCCTCGACAATCATGTGATCGGAGATTAGGGTGAATAGGAGAAAACTCGCCGATAGTGTTCCGACTTTATTCCAGTGCCAGCCGTTTCATTTCGCTTCGCGGGTTGCTTAAAGAGGTTCGAGGTACAGGTTAAGCCGTCAAATTAATTTGGCTTAGAATTTGGAACGATCATTGGAGAAAGAATCGAGAAAAGCTCCGCAGTTAGTCGACCAGGAGGTGGGAAAGTCGGACGGTCGTTTCGTTCGACTTCCCGCCGACATAGAAGGTGGACCACCGAAGAGGCGGTTCCGGGAATGTAAAACGATCCGGACAAGGTCGGGAGGCGAGATCGTTGATCCTTCGCGCCCGTGTAGCGCGTACTCGAGCGTTGAACGTTGAACTTGTTAGAAATCGATCCGTCCAACTATTCAGGAAGAACTTACGCGTCGAGGCGACCCCTCGAGGCCAAGGTCCTTTCGATGATTCTTATGCAATGGACCCGCGAAAACAGGAAAAACTATTATTACCTCGCCATGTGCGAATGCATTTTTATTTCTCATCAATTGGAAGATTTTCCTATATATTTACATACTTTGTTAACCCGTTTGGCTTGTTTCTTAATAATAAAATGAAGCTTTACTTTAACACAATTTACTACTTTTCTGTAATTTAACACTTCTTTGTTATAAATAGTACGGGTAAAATATCTAAGAACTTTTGTACTCCTATCGCAATAAATTTATTTCATTTTTATATCTAAGTTCAATTACATATTCGCATTGCAAAATTACTTACTTTCATGAATGAGAAGAAACACAGGGCTAAACGGGTTAAACCATGAAAATTCAATGAAAAGATATTTTTATTTACTTTGAACAACGGTTGACATGCGCACTGTTCATCGCATAAGCAGTGTACCGATCATAGAAACCTGAAAACTTACGAACTTCCTACTAAATGAAATCTCCACTCATTTCGTAATTAATGAACAACCTCGGTTACCAAACGCGTCCGAATCTCGTATCCATATTTTCCTAATGCATTATGTACCGAAACTAAGAAAGTTTTTACTAGATTCATGCTTATAAAATGTATCTACACCAGGTTCGGTTCTTTCTTGATGCACGTCATTTGGCACAGCTTCATTCCTTCAACTACTATACAACCTGTCCCTTGTATCTACTTAGCCTTGTAGTAATATCAGATTTTTAGTTGCTCTGTTTATTCCAAACGCACAATTAAGTACTGCTCTCGATGAAAATAAAGCAGCGGTTAGGTTATTACGAAACAACACACAACCGATCGTGCGTGGTGATGTAAGGGAACCCCTCCGTATATGCAGAGCATCCGTGCATCCAGTAATGCGATAATGACGGTAGTAGTAGTAGTAGCGGTAGTAATAGCGTCAGCTGTAGTAGTGGTGGAAGTAGTCGCAAAGTAGCTTGGCTCGGCCCGTAGTAGTAAGGCCGATGCTATGTCTGGCGAGTTCATGAATGAACGGGCACTTCGGTCTCGCGCTACCGCTAATGGGCTTCCTCCTCGTTCCTATGCGGCGGCGCTCTGGATTTTTGTCTTAATTTAAACGCGACGGCCCGCAGAGCGATTCTGGATGTATTGTTATTGCTTTTCCGTAAGCTCAGCCGTCCTTTTGCCATTTTAATGCTATCCTACGCTAATTATACCGGCCTTGCCGAGCGTCGCCAAAAAATGCCCCCTGCAAGTACCACGACCCAACGTCCCTACATTACGGATGAAATCTCCATGAAGAATGTTAATTATACGAATTACATTGCAAGATCTCTGGGTAAAATCCAATTCTTTTGTGCCGCTTATAGCGGATTATATTATTGCCAGCCACAATGACTTGGGTCAATTTTGGCTATAATGATCTTTTATGATGATAAAGGAAGGAAGGGCAAGGGGTGATGTTTTTGTCATTGCAGGTAAATGTTTCGCTGGGGAGCCCTTGAATTATTATTTATAACTGTAATAAAAGTAACGATATTGCGTGTCCAGCTGTTATAATATACTAATCGTTTAAGCACCAAAATTGTTAATGTATGTTTGTTGAAATATAATGTATCGTTTTAATTTCTGGTGCCCAAAGTTTACAAGATGTAATATATCTTATTACTCGATTCTGACTTTTATCCATAACATGGCTGTAATTTCTATCCAGAGTATTATTCCTTCGTAACACATGTCTGCATGCAAGCATGAAACTTCATTATTAATCGGATTATGTATGTAACGCAAAGAACGTTTTTTCAGAAAGTATCCGATTGCATCTGCGTTTGAATTTCCCATTTCTTATCATAAGTATGTATCGTTTTCATGTTAAACCATTAATTAATGTAAACAACAAGTATGCAACTAAACGTGATGCATAACCGTAATCAATGGAAGTTACGAGTAACGGATAATGTTTACATCCTGGATGACACCTGTACGTGTCGGACCCCTTTTTTATCTTTAACTAAAAGTTGAAGAGAGAAACTCTATTAAGACTAATTATTCTGTAACAGCCAAATCTTTTCTACTTAAAACAATTGTTCGTTTATATTTTATATAAATTGAATGAAGAGGTGTAGGTTTCATCCAGCATTTTACATAATTACCCACTTACGGTACAATTTTCATTCGAATTTAATATGAATTAAACTTTATAAAAAGCCGACGTAATCTTTCATTCCTTAAAAAAAAAAAATAGAAAACAATAAAGACGTATAAGATATCCTTAACTAAAACATTACAAGGGGTACTTACCTGTAGCGTGTTACTCTATATGCAGTTGAGTGAAGAAATTGCTTTCCAACGGTTAGTGATCCATGGGAAAATAAACTACATCGATAAAAAAGTGAAGAGGAGGAGTTCTGAAGAATGTTTCGAAAGCTGTATATGTCCTCCAGGTTTCTATAAAGAAACTCTGTTATATGTACTTCCTATGTAACTTACATAATGTGAATTCTATTACTCTGTACAATTTTCGATTTTCGATTGTCAATATCACATCTTACAATGTTAATTAAACACGTAATATATGGGTTATTCAAAGTATATCATGCGCGTTTGGTTCTATTTTTGTCATGAAAGTATAATAAGAAGTCGCAACCACGAAGACTTACTTTTTTACTCATTGAGTTACGCACGAAGTTTACGGCAGGACCGCACAGGATGTACCTGAAGTAATTCATAAGTTTATTTAAATCACGGTTCATTCGCGAATGGGCCCTACAGTCAAAAGATTTGGTATAGACCTATCAACTGCTTTTTTTTTTTAAAGAAAAAGGAAAACAAACCTCATTCCAAATACTTTCATGTAGGCAATAATCGAATAATTTTACGCGTCTAAATCCATCTAGTTTCTCACTCGAGACCCCTCACGAAACCTGGGGGACATGTAAAACAAGCCATGAGTGGCTGCTTGTGAAAGTTTGATCCTTTTGTATACCTCCCTCTCTACGAAATTCTATTCACGGTGTTAATGCTTCGATAAGAGGCTTTTTCCTCAAAACTCGAAGTCCTTTCGAGTCAATAATGATCGGTATCGTCGAACGCGGGTTGGATGGTACGAGCCGCAAAAGCCACGCTCCCCATACCGTCATCGCAATTTACATTGAGGCGATAAAATCCCGATGCGATTCATGGATGGTCGCGAGGGTGTGGTCAGGCGTGTCCGGGCCAAGAGAGTAAAGGCCGCGACGTCGTCGGACGCGATCGTAAACTCCGCGGGGTAGCGTTACACTGTCGCCGTATCCGTTATATCGCCGGTTAAAACCGCAGGACATTCGCCCGTCCCTTTCTCGCGCCCTCTGCCCTCTGGCGGCGATTTGCCGCCCCACGACCGGTCGACGCCGGATCCCAGGGCCAAACGTTTACAACTTATCGCAGGGATCGAATCACCCCCCTGTGATCCTTTTCCTTTTTGAAATCTTCGCACCCTCCTCGACGCACCCAGCCTCCTCCGCAGCTTTGGGACCTCTCGCCGACGTGCCGCGCGAGTTATACGACCGAACCGGGAGACCTCGACGTTTTATTGCTTCGACCTCTGCCGTACTACCGCATTTACTTTTATCGTTCCCCCTTGCGCTCAAAGACACCTAAAAGGAGGCACGGTCGACGAAAGCGGTCAGGACCCGCACGCGCGTCACGTATCGTCCGCGAATCGAATGCGTGCAATTTCTAGATTTCAGGGTACCCTTAGGTCGGGCTCTTGGCGTTTGATCGTAGGTCGTAGCGTTGATTTTTGGAATTAGATATTTGAAGTTTTGCTATTCCAAATTTGGTGGCAGCGACAAATTGTATGTCACTTTCTTCTCTCAATATTCTTAATGCCAATTGGAATTTCTTGGTAGACGAAAATGTGGATGCTCGAAGGACACGTATAGTGATCATTGAAATTTAACGGCGATATATGTTCACGGTTCTTAAATCGTTTGAGGAATGAGTAATGATTAAATGATCAATGATTTATAGTGAAATATTTACAAAGCTTTCGTGTTTGTCAAGGTACACTCGATTAGCTGATGAATGGGAAACTGCTTCTCACGGTAGATTGGATGTAGATGCGGTACAGGGGTTCGGTAACTCGTGTGTAATAAAACGAACAGGGTGGGACACTCGTCGTGGATATCCTAGACATTTTTCGTTTGCATACTTTTCTAATTGATGCCACACGGTCGAGAGGTCCTCCATTATCGTAATTGATGCCATTACAATTAACGCGACTCAGAAGGCGCTGCGCTAGAAGCGAGGATTCCTTTTACGACGCTTTTATCGCGACCGTGCTTTGCGGATATAGCCGCTGGTTCTGCTTCCCGTGCTCTCTCGTTTTACCTTTATCTCTTGCTCTCTTTTCTTCCTTCCTCCCGATTTGCAGCAATTGCACGAGGAATTGCATGCGTACATGCGTAGGACGGCGGTAGGCATTCTCATTGCACCGGCTCGGCAAACCTCGTTAACTTGTTCGCAGATTACTTTAGTATCTGTACGTAGAATTTGTCGATCACGCGTTAAAACCACACCTATAACCATGATGTAAAGGAGACAGGGTGTGTTATTGCGCAGCCCCTTTGACAGGCCAGCCATATACTTTCAAAAGGTAGTCACGTTTGCTAACCGACCAGTTATGCTTTTAATATATTGCAATATGGCGACGTTTTGGAAAGAGCGGAACGAGTCAAAAATAAGACCTCCGTTGGAACACACCTTGTCTCATTTGCATCACGCCTATAACAATAAAAGAAACAGGATCTAATAAAATATATAAATGAAGAATACTTACGATAAACATTTAAATTTGATAAATATTGATAAAATATCAGTCCATAGTCCATAGTCTAAGTAAAAATAGAGAAAATTTCTGCGTAAGATACATTTCTTTTTTTTCAATGAATACGAATTTTGTGACCTCAAGCAACTAGAAGAACCGATTTGTCATTCACTCCTTCATTTTAAAATGGATTTTCAAAACGCGAATCAGAACATTTTTCCGAGCACTGTTGCTGCTTTGAAGTCTCCCCGCAAATACCTTGAACGTGATATGCATTTTCCGTTTTTCAGTTACCAGCACGTCACGTGGCGAGCTTTCATGTTGGTCAACCACAGCTAGTCCAGGAAAAGCGAGAGAAGAACTTTTCGACTACCCTCTGTGGGCGCGAACTATTCTCGGAATCAGCGATGACGTTCAACGACATTTGTTGTCGGTGAGTACGAGTACATGAGCCTACAAACAAACATTTACCTGCTACAGAGTGAATACTACAAAAATTATTGACGTTCTTTACATCAGAAAAGCATTCCAACATCTTTAACATTAATTTTTTGCAATCTTATACTTGACATAGAACTAGATGGTAAAAAACAGGGGGAATACAAAACAGATTTATTTCAAACCATTACATTTAAAATATTGGTTTGAATATTTTAAAATATTTGTAATTTGTCTACACTTTTCCAATTGAGATTTTGTTATTGACAATATCGAATTGTAGCGCTATTTTACAGTTGTTTTACAGTACTCACAAAATATGTTTACCTTTTGCAATCATGTCTGTAGTTGAACATTCAATAAATTTTCAGAAGTATAAAAGTATACTTACACGTTTGTATGCCATACATGATTTTCTCATGCAATCCGAGGGTATATATTTTTATTTCATCGATATTAGAGCTGTTGCTGCAAACAATTGGCGCGGGATTGAAATGAATACTTTATGCGAATGAAAGTAATGAAATATGTTGGATCATGTCGGCTTACATGGGTTAATAATTTATCATCTCTTGAAGCATTTAGTAACGTACGGAAGCGTTAGTGAGGCCATTTTTCTCCTTCACCGCTTCCGGCCGACACCGAGAAAGAGGTTGTGGGTTTTCACCACAGGGTGTAAAAAAAATTGGTCAACACTTTCCTCGCTTAGCCATGTACTTTGTTCACTAATGCGGCGTCCGCTATAATAACAATAAGGGTGTACACGGCGAGAGCAATGAAAAATAAGCGATTTTATTCTACTCTTTGATGTAACATGTCTCAACCTGTACCTAAATAAAAACCACACTACTTATAATTATTAGCATTAACAGAGTTGAGATAATATTAAAGCACAGTCACAAATAAAATTACATCAATTGAAGCATATATAGGATCAACGTCGTCCAACGTACGCAAGATGAATTATACACATTATCTAAAATCACGTTTTGTTACTCAGAAAAGTTACTATAACATTTACAATTTCACACTTTCAATAATTTTATTGAATAAGAATAACAAGATCGTTTACACCGTGTTGAAAATTTGGATCCTAATCAATGACTCTATATTGAGAATTCTGCCTCCAAACATTATGTGCGAGATTGCATCTGCCATGGCGTGTTGATCGTATCGGCTGAGCTATCCGACAAAGTTACGTCACCTATCAGTTTTCCGTAATTTTTAGAAGTCTATTTTCTTTTTTCATCGATACTCTCCTAGACTTATATAACGGTTGAAGTTCGTGCGGATATATAGTGAAAAACCAAATAACCGACGCGACAACACGTCACCCTGGAATAACGTTTAACGTGAAGGCGCAAGGCGACGACTTTAATTTCGTGTTACCAGGGTAATGGAATCCCCCTCAAAAATACCAGTTGACGCGTCAGAGGCGGACACTTTTTATTAGTGCCCGCCTTGTTATACCATCAGGGATGAAGCCCGTTAAAACGGTGCCACGCGCACGCACGGCTCGCCCCGAAGAATATATTCTTTTTACCTTGAATCCCCTGCCACCCTCTACATTAACCTTTGATGCACGAGCAAATTTGTTTTACTTTACCCCGATTCTCTATTAAAGGGCAATTCCAACATTATTTATATTTGTTTCCCTTGACACTACATCGTTCCACGTTTGATCTAGGGTAAAGTAAATTCAGTTCAATTCTCTCTTGATCTTTTCGAGTTTCACGGGAATTAGAATAAGCGAGGGGACTCAAGGGGAGTTCGAATTTCGAAGGTAAAACCGGATTCGAATTCAATGAACACCTATCGTTTTAAAATTGTTTTCTCGAGGTATGACGTAGGTATTTCATTGATTCATTAAGGAATAAGAAGGTTTCAGAATAATGCTATAACACATTTACCTTTTAGACTCGAGGGAGCAATATTTGATATGAGGATGAATTAAGAATGTTTCCCCGAGAATTTGAGGAAACTGAACGCATAGTTTTGACGAAACATTTTGATTTTCATTTGCATATGGCATTGAGTGGGTACATAATTGAGTAAATTAGAAGCTTTGCCAGAGAAGAGGCAATTGCGAACAGGCCGCTATGTCGAGTACCGTTTAAGCATTAGGAGTATCCAACGAGGACACGAACTTTCCCCTCTATCACTTTGCGCTATGCGGTTTGCAGCCTGGAATTCCGATATCCGTATCGCGAGGTTTCGGTGTTGCCATTGGCGGCCGGATTCTCCGATAGTCTGTGCAATCGAAATTCTACCTGACCTGCGCTTCTCTGTAACAGTGCATGAAACAGGGATCACGGTTAACCACGATCCTAGTATTGGATCTTCTGATCAGCTTGATTGCATACTTTTTGTGATCGTTATCGGTGGTCTGGGATTCCTATCTCGTTAATAGCAGCACAGTCAAGTTTGCGTAATCGGTCAACTTATAACAAAGAATTATTCATAATTTTATCACATAACTGAAATGTTTCAAACATCAAAATAGGAAACAATGTCACTTAGCATTTACTCAAAAGACCCGAACATTGTTCGCACAACATCAGGGTTGATAACGCGTAGAAAAAAAGGTTTCGATTTCTAGGGATAGTTTTGTTACGATTCCGGTTACAAATGAGTTAAACGAGCATGTTCCTACATGCTCGTAAAAATGTAAATTAGTAACGACTTTCCAAAACAGATAAAAAAAACTAGTCCCTCGGTATTGCGCCATCATTTTTCATTCTTTTCAATTCCGCCATTCGACCGAAATGTTTCACGGTGGTAAACGCTGGGATCGAGATGTTCGGTGCAGGAAACAAACTGCACAGGAACGTGGGGTTGTATTTTCTCTTGCGGAGGACAGCCGCAACCCTGTCGGCATTCGTCCCTGCACCTGGGTGACACCGTGCGCTGAAAACTGCACGAAAATAGGGAAGAAAAGATCCGTGGCATATGGGATGCAGGCTCTCGGCCGAGTTACTGCCAACGGTGGATGCACTTTAAAAACAGAGACATAACTTACGGTTCACCGGGACTTTTTAGAGCGGCGTCTCGAAGCGAGAAAACATGGACACGGCGAAAAGTTATACGAGAGACAGAAAGCACGGCATATGCTTGTTTCAGCTCACTCGTGCAATGTGGCGCGTTCCTCTTCTTTTGCTCTCTATCCTCCTCTCGGCCGGTTACACGGAAAATATTACGCGGAACAACGACCGACTCCGTCATCGTCCCGCAAGGAACTTTCCTCAACTTTTCAAGAAGAAACCACGCAGAAGAGCGTCCCTTTATAAACACGATCGCGACTAAAGATTCTGACGGGGGTCCCCAGAATCTCCCCTCTAGAGGTTCCTCCCTTTCGTCCTCTTTATAAATCTGTGTCAGCCACTGTCGAGACATGTCGGAATTTCCGACTCATTTTCAGTTTTGATCACCTGAATAAGGAGGGTAATATACTTCCTGAAGATTATGCGTCTTTCGTGGGATAGATGTTAGTACTCGTGATTTCCGGTAGGTCGTCATGGGTTATTTAACGATATATATCACATTCAAATGACAAACTCGCCTAACTTGAATAATGAAATTTGTTAAGAAGGTATTTATTACGTTATTTAGCGAGTCGATGAATTATCTTCAATATTTCTGTAGATTTATGTGAATTTGCATTCACAATATATCGTTCAAGGCATAATAAAGTCTCGAAGCAACAAAGGTTTCAATCGATACCGAACCCAATTGTCTTTACTTGATATAACGCAAGACCTACTCTACGATGCGATCATCTCTCAAAGTCATCGGAACCACTTATGTCATGGCCCAATCGCAAAGCTTCATTATTCAAATATGATCACACCTGCACGGCCTAACACGGTTTCACGGGTCTCCTCCTCTTTGAAGACGCTTCGCCTTCAACTTTGCCGTAAATCCTTGTCTAAATCAAGCGTCGTCAAAGCCTGCCAGAACCAAGCCTTCGGCGCGACACGTCGGAGGTATGCCTTTTGCACGATGCCGTCTTTGAGAAGAAAGAGAGAGAGTCAGCGATCCAGTCACGAAGAAGAGGGAGCGAGAGAGAAAGAGGAGAGCTCAGGAAAAGCCGGTGACATTTTCCCTGGGAAATCTAATTTCCCTCTTTCGAGTGTGTCAGGGTCCTAAAGAGAGGGGGGCACGGGGGACTGACGATGTAAATATTTAAGCAGTAAATCTTGTCCTGGGCTCGCGGAATGGCCCCACGTTGCGCGAAATAACCAAAAAAAAAATCGAGCTCGACGTCACTGGCGCGTTTAACCGTATCTACATTTTTTCACAGTTCTATGGTCCCGTCTCTCGTCCACGTTCATCCGAACCTCCAGGCTTGGATGCCCAAGCATTTGCATTAGGTTGTGGTTGCCCCGAGCGCACCTTCTCGTCCCAACCGCGTGACGCTGCTTACACGAATTGCCATTAGTTAATGTCGGATCATGGCTTACCTTCAATCCCTATTCGGTGCTTTTATTGACTAGTACTCAGAGAAATATTCAGATGGACTATTCTTTTACTTAATTCATGAACAATTGAGCGGGTTACTTCCTTCTTTGCCACAAGCGTTACCGACAGTCTGTGAATAGTGCATGAATAAAGGATGCACTTTGAATTATGTTCTGGGCTTTATAATATGTAGTAATGGTGTTGTCCGGCATCAGTAATTTAATTTGGCGTAGGAGATTTCTTATATAGTGGATGGTCAATGTTTCGGTAGATACTAATTTTAGCAATGTTATTAAAGGGCAAAGCAATTTTGTAATAGCTGATCCGAAGACTGATGTTCGAATGTGAATAGAGAGTCCAGTTTGATGAGAGAATTCAATATATTGCTAAATTAAAAGTCGGTTTCATAAATGGAATTTTTAAGAAGATTAAATGGTGAACGTCAGAGAATTGTGTTAATGCGATGACCATAGAAATTCCCGCGGACCTCCCGAAAAGCTCCCATTTCGGAGCAGCGGGATTCAAGTTTCGGTTATAAAAGAGTTTAAACATCTATATATCCACTCTGGAAATGGTATATTAATGTGGAATTATTGAAGCTCATGAGGGGGTATCTATGTACTTTTTACCTTCGCCAACACTACATAGGTACATGGTGATTGCAGTACATATATCTTCGTAATTTTCATGCGCGGAATTCGTGCAAGTTCTCTGATTATGCAAAGAATATTTTGAGTTATGTGGACTGCAATCTGATAAGAAGATAAATTTTACCGCCATTAAAACGGAGAACATGCTGCCTCGTTCCTGGTATGTAACCGATATGAAAATTGAATCAATTTGTTGATATATCACGACTGACCTATGCTGTGCTTTTAAAATTATTTTCAGTGTCTGCGATAATGTGCGTAGAAGCATTTGCGCACCACAAAACGCTCCCAATATAGGCGATACTTGTTCCGCATTTCGGTGTCCCATTATTGGTATTTCAACGTGTTTCATTTCAATCTCGATACATTCCCAATGTATGCCTTCAATATGGGATCTAATTTAATTTTAGCGTGCAAACACATACGTCACGCCCACACATGTTGGTTTTAAGTAAAAATTAATTCACGTCAATCAGCATCGTTTCGTGAACTACATTTTTCTGTTATTTGCATTCCGACCGACCTCAAAACTGAGTATGTCTCTTTCGCGCACCCCGCTTTAACATTTCGGCCTGTTATTATTGTCTCATTTTTGTAAGTAACTAGGTATACGAGCATTTCACAAACCCATATCGGTATTGTGAAATAAATTCCTTAATTTCGAGCAGTATTTTACGAATTTTATAAAACTAACAATCGTTTCTAATTCCCGTACGAATCCGTAATAGCCCGTTTCGCCGCGGCGATCGATATCGCATATCCGACTCATCCGAGTCAGCAGTTATCTCGAAATAGCAACGCTTAACATTTCCCAATTATCCGGATTAATCGATTAATCATTACCAGCGAGCCAACCGCAAGGATTGGGCGCATCGGCGACGCATTCGGCGAGGCTCGCCGTAATCGTTTCTTTGTAGAATTTCCGTTGTTGCGGCACCCCATACACCCTCCTAGCTCATTAGGTCCTCCTGTTTAGTATTTAGAAGCCAACGTTACCGTCAAGCGTGGACACACGTTGAACCGTCTGCGCGCAATGCAGGTAACTGACGCATCGATCGGGTCATCGAGCCAACAGACAAGAGGTTGGGACGAGGGGGTACAGGAAAGAGGACCGGGGATCGTCCGGAACGAGCACGTGTGAGCGTCCACGTTGGCCGGGTCGTGTACCGAGGGTCGAGGTACGCAAAGCCCCTCGACGTAGTATGTATGCCACCCCCTGCGTAACCCCGAGCACATACGCTCTAACCTGTTATCGACACGCCGGGGTGTTGCACACTTAGGGACGGAAAAAGGAGGCAGAAGAAGCGAAGAAGTAACGGAGTAAAGGGGTAAGAGGAGTAATAGAGCGGGGGGCGGGGGAGGGAGTACCGATCGGGTCGAGGTGATACGGTGATACGGTGGGCGGCGATACGGAGCCGCAAGTGGGGCGTCCACAGTACCACCCTGGTGCAGCCGGCTGCATCGCGCTGGTAACGTATCGCGGAAGCATCGACCGATTAAAAGAGAGAAACGAGCGCGGCGTTAGAAATGTTCCGGCAACGGAGCGGCCGTTTCCCCGTAAGGGCGGAAAGGGGTGGCTGCTCGGAGGTGGGTGTATCGCGCCGGGGAATTCGCCGCCTCGGTTTGTCGCGCCAAATCGGCCAGCTCTGCATTTCTCCGGGACTCCCTCCCGTCGATTTCTCTCCCGTCCGAACGACTTTCCATCGATTGAACGTCGCGCCGCCCCGGGAGGACTGGGACGCTGTCCGTCGTCTTTTGGAAATCTCCCTGTCGATGGAGCCGAGCTGGTCCGGGCCCTGTCGCGTGGACACATCTGAGGCAAGGTGGAGGGTACCGATACGTGGGATGCTCGCGACCTTAGTAATTATTTTCACGCCACGAGCGGGTAGGATTGGGCCCGGTACTTCAGCGAAATGGGTCGTTTCGAAATTGTATTCCCGATATTCTTCAATCTCCCCGATATCGTTAATCCGTTGACCGTTGCCTGCTCGGTTTGTCGAATTCCCTATCCAACTGCCAGTATACGGTTAACCCTGGGCATCAAAGTCAACTAAAAAAGTTTCCTTCAAAAATGGGGACGCGGGAGAAGTGGGGGGCAAATTAGGCCGGGGTTTGCTCAATTCGGGGAGCCCGCGATGGCTGCGGCAAGAATTTCAAATTCACCGCCGCGATCCACTCGGGGAATAATTCGGCAATGCGCGATATTTCGCAAGTGGCTGCCAAGTAGATACCCGCGAGCCGTCCGTGTCGCGAAATGTCGCCCAACTTGAAAATGAATGGTACTTTCGTTCGCCCTGGTGGCAGGGGGGCAGGCGGGGGAGGGCAAAAATCTCCGGTACGCTCGAGCCCATTGTAAAATGATACAAAGGAGAGAGAGCAAACATAAGTGTCGCGTGTCTGTTCAAACACACTTGCCCCCGCCGTCGCCGCTGCCCCCGCGGCACCTAACTGGGCGTCCCACCCCCGCGGTCTCTCCACGCGACGCGAGAGCCGGGAGAGCCGAAAGAGGGAGGAAGCGAGTGGAGGAGCACTCCAGCTTCATTGCATAATACATATAGAAGGCCCGTGTCAGGGTGGCGGGGCCGCGTTCCGCGGATCGACTCGCTCCTACGTGTCACTTCCGAAAAAGGTCTGGCTTCTTCGGGAACGCTTTTCCGCTCTCTTTTGCCTCTTTTACGCTAACGAGGCGTCGCCGTTAAGACGCCCCCTCGCCGGGAAACCTCGAACGTAACGCGTGCCACGGGCTTTGCGCCTCCGGGACGTTGAACCGCATGGCGTGCACGTCGGTAATGAGGGGGAGCGCGCAAAGGTGCTAATTTTTTTAATGGGAAATTGCAGGCCTCTGATGTGATCATATATTGATAAATTATCACCTTCCATCGGGACGTCACGCTTTCTTTTCTCCCGTGGATCGTAAAAGGATCGATCATTCGGCCGTTAAGAGTCATCGGTAAATTAAATTCGTTACCGGCGTTTATTCGGCAAAAGTAATTATTAAATAATCGAGGAACAATGGACGGATGGAAAAGGCGATTAAACGAGACCGTAGTGCTCGGAAGAGGGGAGAAGTAGCGTCCTCGAATTCGACATACCTACGTAGACGTGTCGGAGGAATCACCAATTATAAGTCAGTAAAATACGGAGGTGGTCTTGGCAGAGAATACTGCCCGGGAATATACCGTGCCTTTTTAAACAGTTCCCAATCCCATTTTCACCTCCCAACGATTTATCGACGAGTTCCAAGTTTAGAACCTTCAAACGCGCCGATCGCGACGGATGCAGATCCACGTTGATAAATTCTCCGTAATCGGATGATAAGCTGGGGGTTCCCTTAATCGGGGGTTGGCACGGACCTCGGCCACTCCGTCCCGCCGCAAATTCGATTCCGCGGAATGCGATTCGAAACGGTAGTAATTGTGTTACACTCCGACTCCCACCTATCGCCCCGCCGTTCCCCTTCGTCTGCATTCCTGATTTAATTCGGTTTTTCCGCGTTCCTAGTCGTCGGCATCTCGAACGGAGCAGCAGTCTCCCATCCACGAAGGGGGCTCCGCAGGGGTCCTTTCCTCCTGCGGAATCGTGTTTACTCGGTCGTTCTCTCACGGCTCGGATGCCGCGATACGCTCGATAGGATCGGAGGGGTCTTGCTCCGGCGGGGTCAGGGCGGAAGGCTTTAATGGGGAGTCCTTAAATGAGCCGAATCGAGTCGCGCGAGTTGTCGTCTTAAATTTCAATTATCTCTGGAGTGGCGGGGGGTCGTCTCGATGAGTCGGGGGTTCACCGGGGGTGGACGGAACCGGGGCGGATTATCGCTTCGTCGAGGCGTCTAGTCGGTCGTTACTTTTTCGCCTCTTTGCGTAGGTAATTGCTTCTGCCGGGAAACGGCGGGCGCTACCCCCACGAGGTGGGGCTAGCGCGGGGCGGAGTGGGCGCGCAGGGAGGACTAGAGGAATAGGGGGTAAAAAAGGGATTGTATCTCCCGTAGTAGCGGCAAGAGAGTAAACCGCGATCGTTAAAATTGCTCCAGCCCACGCATTCGGCATTCCGCGCGCAATTCCGAGCTCGGCCTCGGCAATTCCGTGTGACTCGTGGTTGCGCGTCCCTGTAAAGCTTCCAACATTTTAAAGACAAACCGAACGACGTCGACGTGGCCGATCGGAATCGCGATTCTGGAGTAATCCCGGGGAGATGTCGTGCGGCGCCGCAAACGCTCTGCAAGCTCTGACACGGAGGGCCTGCGCGCTGATTATTTGCACTCCAACTTTATGCAACGGTTTCCGTGGATGTCGAAACGTTCCATTTTATACCTCTTCCAGAAAATTGCCTGACATTCAATTTACACCTCTCGGTGCTGCCGAAATTAATCAAGATTTTCTAGCGGTTCTTTTGTTCGAATGGTATTTTTTGAAATGTTGATCATAAGAATGGAATTTTATTCTTCGAGTAATATTAAACGGTCCTTGACGACTTATTAATGATAATGACAAGTAATGTTACGGCGTTATTAAAATGGATATATTATGAAGCTGTTCCAATATAATACTCAAAGTGATTTATGTTTGTAACCAACCTGTGCCTATAATTCACATCGGCATATTCGTGTAATATAGCATATGATAATTTTTACACCATTATAAAAAGGTTATTGAATAAGAATTACTTTACACTTTTTTTTTTTAAATAAACATTTCGAGTGAAACTTGAAGTGAGAGCAGATTCGACGTTTGTAAGGATCTCGAAGTCAAGTTAAAAATCGTAGTTCACCGTCCGCTCCTGTAACGGAGACGACCCAACATAGACGCGGATATTTCTAGGCACAAATCGATACGACTTTCGAGGAGCTCGAGAAAAGTTCTGTCCTGTGCCTGACCCCGATCGTTCGAACAGCCGATAAATCCGCAAATACGCGCGGACCACTCGCGAACGAACTTGAAACGTACGTATACATGCATGTAGTCGTAGGTGAACCACCCTAGGCGTAATCCCGCAGCTCTACGAGGCCGAATTCCGATAAGCGCCGACTCGGATAACGCCCCAGAAATCGGCGCCGATTGCGACGCCTCGACGGGGAGGGAAAAACTTCTTCCTTCCTTAGTCCGACGCTAACCCAACCCGATCATAACCTACCTCCTCGTTATCGCTTAACGAGACCTCGCGGCAGCAACGCAACGGCATTTCTGCATATCTTGGCATTATTGAGGGGCTGACCTCGATTATCTCGTGATTATCGTCGGATTTTCGCCAATCGGAATATAACGCAGGGATTTTCGTGTTCATTATATTTATTTTTCGTTAATAGAAACAGGTAATTACCAAGGACCGGGTGTAATCCGAAGTTATACATTTTATTATTGGAAAAGGACGTTTATAAGCTAAGGTACCCTGAGAGAAAATAATAGAACCAAATACATGTTTGAGCGAAAAACTCGTAGCGTTGAGCGATGCGAGGTATACTCCTAGCATATGATCATTTTGATGCTCGTCAAATAAAATATTGTTTTCAAATTTAGTTTCTAATTTTTTTATTTGTTTTGATATAGTTTTTAATATTTGTCTTCGGTTTGAGGAAGCAGAAAATCTTGTACATACAACATACGTGAAACCAAATGTACTGTGACATTTGGCAAAAAGATTTTAGCTGAGAATTTAATGGAATGAATGTTCTACTATATTTGGCAAAAATAGGTGATTTAAGCTTTTCATGGGAAGGGAGCAATTTCAGCTAGTTTTGCAATTATTTGAATAAAGATAAATGTATTTGGCTAATAGTAGTATACCCTACCGCTACAGTTGTAAAATAGGCGCCAGTCTCTACAAGTGTTATATACACGGCTATATAAAGAAGGAATAACTTTGTAAATTATTCTCTCTTTCTATAGTTGTATATCATATCCCTTGTAGAGACTAGCGCCTACTTCACAACTACATTTTTCTCAGGATAATGTAAGGTAACGTGTTGTTGAAGAAGAGAATAATTCCCAAGACTTGATCATATTGATTTTGGTTTTGAAGATGCTGTAAGAAGTTTTTTAACACCCACTTTTCAGTACTTATCGAAGGTCTTTCGATCCTAACCTTACCGTTCAACGGTAAAGCACTCGGTGGAAAGGTCACATCACAGTTAACAAATTTCTCCCCGAATGACGCGGTGATAAAACCGGGGCGTATTTTAATCCCCGCGTCTCCAAAGCCCCGAGAATTCCGGGAAGCCGGAATAATCTCAACATCGGAATCATCATCCAAGCGAAGCTCAGATCCGTCGGTTCTGGGGATTCGGCTGTCGAGCGGGATGCGAATTCGACCCTCTGGAGTTCCGAGTGATGGCGACTAATTCGTCAATTTCGATACCGTCGCACCTTTCGAGTCCGACTTGGATATTTGGGGACCAGAATATTTTCCCGGTAAAACTCGGTCGTCCAGGCCAAAACTAACTGTCGAAGGAGAGACTTACGAAGCCACCGGTCAAAAATTAATTTTTCATTACGAACAGCACCGTTCGTGACAAACCCGGGTTTTCCTCGTCTCGGCGACTAAACGCGATGACGAGACCACGTATACGTACGTTCGTATTCGTGGAATATGGCTCCTCCGCGAGCGCACCGAGCATAATCGTAAGCGGCTTAAGGACTTAAATGCCCGATGGAAATTCTAAACCCGGCCAGCTCCCTCGCATCGAGGGGAAGTACATACCTGGCCGGCAGTTCTTGGCGAACACCCGGCCGCGGAAACGCGGGGCCGTTTTTGCGAATCCAACGCGAGCTCATAAAGATCTTCCCGACGATCCGATCCTCTCCCGCCTCGAGTTCTCCTCTCCCGAAATCGAATTGAATATCGGAGGAGCTTTCCTCCCGCGTCTCGGCGCCTCCGGTCCCTGCACTCTTCTTCTCGCGGCACCGCTCGCGAAATCCAATATACTCCTCGAGTGGAATCCCGGAGCTGGTCGGCGCTGCGGGCGAGCGCCGGAATCGCGAAGAGAGGAGCCGAGGCGATTCGGCACCGCTTCTGACTCGCCTCCTCCGAAACGAGCCACCTTGGCGAGAGGGTATGGAAAGGGATGCCGGCCGCCAGCGACACCAGGGCGTCTTCGTGATTCAAGATCTAAGAACGATTTCGCGGAGATTGAGTTATATCACCCGAGCGATATTCCTGTTAGGGTCGCGCTACCTCTTTCGATAATTGGCGGCCACGTGGTCGTACCTCTGCAGACGCGTCGATTGCACGATACACGTATACCTGTAAACGATCAATGTTTATAAGCTGCAGGACTTATAAGAAAAGAGAAGGAAGACAAGGAGAAAAGAACGGTTTTTAAGTATTTGAAGGTCTGGATATGTAACGTACTTTTTTAATGTTGGGAACCCACGAAGCGGGGATTTTGGCACCACGGTGCACTACGCTCGGGTCTATTCTGGGGAAAATGTGGATCGTGGCGCTTTATTTGGAAATGTCTCTTGAATTTATTTATCGAGTGGAATCGGATAACGCTAAATGGTCGCCGCTGGGGGGCGAAACTAGATCAAGGAGGCGAAGCAGGAACTCGGGGGGATGGTTTCAAAATTGGCCCGGGCGAGCAGGACGGGGCCAGTTTTCGCAAAACGCATTGGCCGGCGCGGAGCGAGCGGTGCGTGCACGGATGAACGCGCAAAATAGCCCGCGGGTCGAAAGCTCGAATGCGGATCGCTTCGAATTTCGACACAACCCAAGCCGAGGGTGGAACGCGGGGCGGTGGTAGGTGGTGATCGTCGCGCTATTGAAAAGCCCCGCTGTTTGCCCAGGGCATTATGCCCGATGCCCGGTGTCCCCGAGTTTGTCGAAATAATTTGTAATTTGCGATTTGCCAAACGACGTATCTCCGCCGGCCGCCCCGCGCCCCCCTCGCCTCCCCGGTGTTTCTGGTAACCGCGATTTCCATCGCGCTCCATTTCCTTCGCGCCCCTACCTCGGCTTTCCCTCCCACGTTGAAGTTCCTAGCTCGACCCGGCTCTAGGAGAGATTATCCCGCAACTTCCGGGGAACGGAACGGGTGGAATTGCGAAAGAGTTCCTCGCCGATCCCACCGCGGGATATTTCAAGAAAATCGGAGCATTACATCCGCCGCCTCTAATTTCACTTCGCTGCGGGTAGACCGCTTCGATAGATGAACGCGAAAGAGATGAATCCGGTGACGACTCTTTCTGGCGAATTGGTCGCCGGTCCTGGGGTGTATCGTTTTTTAAATTCTAGTCACTTTGAAAGGATCGCGTCGCGCGTGCGATATTTTATATTTTCTCGCGCAAGAAGTATGACATTTACAATTCCGATAGATCGATTTCCATTGGTGTCCGAACGGCAGCAACGACACGGTTACAGTTGCTAGTTTATCCATGCATGACGCATCGTCAGCAATTGTCCGCAGTTTTTAGTTAGCACTTGTAATGGGATCGTTTGGCGATGGAATTAAATTTTTCACGTATTGTAGTTACTCATCGAAAAATGTCGATACGGCGGGACTCTCTCGCGTCGTGTACTCCGTTCCTTTCTATACGGATGTTTCTCGCCGAGCCGCGACGTTGGCTGCATCATCAGAAATTAATATCCTCGTCTCGCTCATCTACCCTATAGATGTTCGACATTATCATATTTCAAATTTCCCGTGCACGTTTATGCAAAATCGACATCCGGCCGATGCGCCACATAAACCAGAAACAAACACGACACGATAGGTATCTGTCCTTATGTGCAGAGAGTCGCGTTAAATCAGCAAGAGAGAATTTATTGGGAGCGCGTATAAAAATCACTCGTAATGAAAGAAAAAACAAATCATACGTCAGAGTAATTACCGGTTCTCTTTTTAAGGGGATGCGAAAGTGGCATTTGAGGGGTCAATCGTTCGTGAAACTTATCTCCGAACTGAATATACCGAATCATTTCAAACTGTACAATGTGAATATGGAGGTTATAAATAAAGTCCTGACTCCCATGAAATTTCATTTTTATAAACAATGTTTCAAAAGTCTATAAACGAATTTAAAAAACATTTGAAATTTCATGGTTGTCAGGACCTTCCTTACAGCCTTTAGATTCACCCTGTAAAGTTTGAAACGATTACCCCCCGTTCAGAGAAAAGTTTCACAAACGAGACTTCTAACGGCGTTTTCACATCTCCTTAACTCCGAGCAGAGGTTTTTACTGCAAGGCACCCTTTACAAGGTAATTCAGGATTTAAAAAATCTTTAGAAAAGATCAACGAGAACGAGCGGTCGGAGAGGAAGAAGGACGAATTCGCGCAGCCGAAGCGCAATAAACACGAGTGCGTGCATTTGTTTGTCCATTAAAGGGGCAGGGGGAGGCCGCGGGGTCGAAATCGCGCGTAGTTGCGGGGGCGGTCCTCGGCCGTAGGGTAGGCTCGGCCCTCGCGAGCAGTTATACCCGATTGCATGTGTCGTCGAGGACGTTAACGCGGAACGGGCCGGTTACGTATGCGCGTAACTGGCCGGCAGGCTGGCGAGGGCCATCCGGGGCGGCGCACCCCTTCCGCCATTCGAGCCGCGTATGCCGCGGCGAGCCTCGAAATTAACGGGCAGTGAGCGTAATTATTTCAACGGTCGCGGCGGTTAGTTCGCTGAGTGACCCACATTTCGAGCCGCGCGACCAAACCACCCCTAATTGCGTTAGATTAATAATCATCCGCTCTCCGGTAAAGAGGGTGGACGCGAAGAGGGGTAGCTGTCGCGCAAGAGGGGAGAGGGCGCGTCCGGTCGGTCGATGCGAAAACCGCTCGCCGGTTTTCGGTCGGCACGAGACTCCGACCTGGTTATCGACCATTACGCCGATAACGTCATCGATCCGCGCGCCGGGAATGCCGAGGGATTACCTTTGATCGTTTCCGAAGCGTTTCGACCCCCTCGATAACCGCCGATTGGCCGGCCATTGCGGCCCGAGAGCTTCGACTCTCTTTTTTGCCCGGCTTCCGTTGTATTTATTGAGCCGCCGTGACAGCTTCGAGCGATTTCGGCAGAATGGCCTGGTAATAGCGTTTGTTGCCCGCCCGTGGATTCAAAGGATAGGCATTGCTGAAACAAGATAGGCTCTGTTTGCGTGGGAAACGGCACGGTGCACGCCCTCGGATGGGCGCTGGGCCAAATGCGCTGCGCGGGGACCTCCTGTCGTCCTCGTTTAGGCTTTGCAATATTTGAATCGTACGAGTTACCTCGGCGAGGGTGAATTACGCTTACTCGATGAATTAATGAGTTCAGAATAAATAACTTTGACGGTGGAATCACTCGATTCCTAAATTATTACATGAGGTCAATTCTTTTTTCTCACCTTTGCGGGATGATTGCACGCGTAGGTACTTCGTATTCGTATTAACACGTTATCGATTTCAAGAATAAGAGTATAAAATGTGGTTACTCGCTTATTAATATTTTATCCTGGTTTCAAAACATTCTTCTTCGATCCTTGATCTTGAAATAGAATTCAAAAGATCAATACCTACGGCGGAATCGAATCCCTTTCATCGAAAATTAATTGGTACAAAAAGTTTATAAAATTCAATTGAGAAATCGTGCAGAGTTTAGATCAATACTTTCTCTTATTTTTTTATCTATCATCTTGTGTACATATATTACTTGTTCGATCACGTACGCGTTACTTATTTAAACTGAAAATTTCAGCCACTCTATGCGGTAGCATTACTCAGGATACGAACCGATTCTATTTTCATAATCCAATCTTATAACGAACCGGATATGAGACGCGAATACGCGCCGAACTCTGTCCCCATTACCGTCGATCGTAGATCGGAGTAATCCGCCCGTAAAATCGGGACTCCCGTCGTCGTGGTTCCCTCCCAAATATTATTCCCACCCGGTAGCAACGAACTCGGAACGAGAAGTGCAAAATAATTCCAGGAGACATACAGTCGGTACCGCTGGCCTCTTCGTGATGACCGCATGGGTTGCGAGGGTGGCGAGGGGGTTGCGAGAGGCTCGCTTCCTTCCGTTATACGAGGCGCTTGTCCCTTGGCGCGGCGCGTACCCGCGGACGCAATTAATGGACGAATACCGGCAGGATAACAACCGCCAACTTTTTTAATAATAACTCGAGTTTCGCGTTTGCTCTGGGCATCATCGGTGCCCCCTTTTTCCGGTCGGCGGCTCGCGCGTCTCTTCCGCAGGGGCAATATATAATCCGGTGGCGGTCGGACCGCTTTTTTGCCCGGTGGTTCGAAATCACGATTTGCGCCTACCGCGGCAAACGTGGCCGAATCGACGGGCGACGTCAAATTTCGAAATAGATTTGCCGAGTTAGTAACGGTCGGAAAGTTCGCGTCGAAGAGAGTGGGCCACGCCGCTGTCCGGGCGCTCCCCCCGCGAGCTTCGCGGGGAAGAACCGCCACCCCGGGTCCCTCGGCGTGACGGAGAAATCGAATTTAATTACCGAGGTGATATTTACTTGGTACCCTGACATCTATCCGACTGCGGAAACTCGTTGAAAATTTCATTACGCACCCCGGCAACGGCTCCACCCTACGACTCCGCGGTGTCGTCTTCCGGGGCGAGGATCAGCGTCCGTTTAACTTCCAAGGTGCGCGGCCTCCCCGAGTTGCGATACCGTTCCGATTAACGAATTATTTCTTCTCCGCAAGCCATCCCTGTCCGGAGGCAGATGTTCGCATTTGAATATTCCTGCTTTTCGCGCGTTACGCGGAAAGGATATTTCAGCCATTTAATTGGCATTGCTGGGAAGTTAAATGCGTGATTTTAATTTAACGAATTATTAGAAGGTATGACATTTGAGACTATAAAGCCAATTCCTGTGACTTGAAAAATTGGCTTCTATTGATTAGTGGTATCCTTCGCATCTTTTAACAGTATTCATTCATTTTATTATAAGTTCTTTTCTAAAATAAATTAAAATCTCGCGAAACAGATAAAATAAATATGAAGTTAACTACATGGCAACGTCATATCCTACGCCTTCGAATCTAGCTTTTACCCGACAGCTTCACTCAAGTTAACGACTTTTATAAGCACATCCATTACCTCTACGTCTAATAAAACCTTGCCCAACGTACTCGATACTCTCTGTTTACCCCATGCTTTCAAGCTCTGCTCGCATCGCGATAGTCCACCGCGTACTCGACTCCGAAGAATTCCCCCTGCGGAAATCCGCCCATTGGAATTCATCAGCGATCATTGCCAGTCCCCGCAGTCTCTCACCCCCTCGTAGTAATCATTTTCCCTCCCTCATCCTGCGCCCCCTTGGCAAGGGTAGGTCGCGCCGGGTCGTGCTGGGTCGCGCCGAGTCGCGCCGAGTCGTGGCTCGACCTCTCAACGAGCCGGACGAGCCTGCTTCGTGCTCGTCATTGTTACGATAGCCGTTTGCTCCGTGCCGTAGCTGGCGTTCTGCCTGTCGAACCGACAGACGCCCACTGGCATAATTATTGCCTGCCTCTTCCGCGGGTGGACGTCCTTCGTCTCCACGTTTGGTACGTGCACCCTGCGACAGGAGCAACGACTCATTTCGACAGCAAACCTAGCATGTATTAGTAAACGAGCTCACGGTGTTGTAAAGTTGCAAAAAGAGAGGAAGACGAATATTATGAAAAGGAAATGTTTCATGGTGGTAAGCGATAATGAGTTCGGGAAGGTACTTTGAGCGCCGGAATCAGTTTATTTCTATATTCGACTGGGAAATGCTGTAATTTTATTGGCATTTGGTAAGCAGAGTGGGTGAAAGCACTAGGGCGCAATTAATGAATGTGCGTGCACATAACCACGAAAGCGGTGTACGCGCTTTGATACGTTAACTCGTGCGCACGCACGCTAGACTCGTGCTTGACCTAGGTAAAGCGTAAGGGAAAAGACGATAGAGAACGGAAAGAAAGAAATTGTGCTGACTCTTGCGTCTCTCTCGCATCGTTTCTTGGCTGTACCCTAATCTCGGCTAAGGCGCTTCAGGTAATGCACCATTGGTCGTCGTACATTAGAATTGCAGGACTAGACATATTTTTAACCGACGTCAAAAAAAGAAGGAGGTTTTCAATTTGACACGTATGTTTTCTTTTCTTTCTAAACTAATTGTAAATAACTGTTTGTGATTCTAATTGTAAGACTAGACACATTTTCCAACTTATTTTCCGATCATTTATGGGATCTAGAAACACGCTAGAACACCTTTAATGAATGTAGATACACAAAATAATGTTTAGTATCAAATTCCGTTACGCAAATACCAACGTATAATCCTAACGTGAGTACATGCATTACGCAGCACATTACATGAATAGCACATGGTATGAATTGTCATTTGGTATTCATAACCATTCCCTTTTAGAGAGATACTCCATATGTAATACTTTATCCAGATAATAATTTAACGTTGATCAATCATCAGGATTCTCGACTCCACTCGATCTCTCTTCTTTCAAACTTTGGAAGAGTAAAAGTCTAGCGAGTCAAGTGATCCAGGCATTCACGGTCCCATACAACAGAATCTAATTAAAATCTCTGCCGAAGTTAATACCGCGCTCGATGCTCGTCTCTCAGTGGCGCCGATCGCTCCAACCCTTATTCGCGGGGCTGAAAATAAAAACTGGTTTGCAGTGAAGTGTCTACAGTTCGGCAGACGCTCAAAGCTCCCTACAGCCAGAATCCGGGTTTTTGGTAGGCGAATGTATTTTCCCCCGGATCGTTTGAACGGAAGGGTGTATTCCTCCCCTGCGAAGGTAGCGACGCAACGAGTTTGGAATTCACGCCATCCAATAAGCCCTATTCGATGGGGGGTGCACTTGTTAGGTCGTGGTTTAAACTCGGATTTACGAGGACGATCGCGAGCCTTCGTCGCGAGCACGAGGCATCAGGGTGGACTTTTTTTACGCGAAGATAACATCGTCCGTTCAGGATCGTTGCAGCGCTATCGGCGCGCGATCTCGCGAGCGAAACGGATTCCCACTCTTCGTATGGGAGAGAAAAAGAGAAATGCCCGCTGGGTCATAGAGGGAAGAAGGGGGAGGACGATCGTAAGGATCGCTTGCGCAAATGTGCGGCAATGGAAAGGCGACGAGTGCTCGGTATGCGATTTACGGAATACTATGCGAAAGCACGGCGTAACGTTAGTCAAGAGTGCGTCAACGTTGCGCGGAGGGGAGACATCCTTCAGCCCTCTCTTCCCTTCTTCTCCCCCGCTTCCTACCTCTTTTTTCGTTTCCCTCTTTTTTGACGATTTCTCTGTTTTCCTCTTTCTCTCTCCCCCGAACCGATCTAACGCAATCATCGCTCTCGCCCTTTTCCGTCCGCTCTCTCGTCCCATTCTGCCCCCCTTCCCTCCCCCTCTTTATCGCACTCGCCTCTCCGGCCCTCGCCGATTTCCTTTCATCCTGACGGCACCTATTTCACCGGTCTCTCCTCGTCGGTCGGTCTCGCTTTTTCTCTCTCCCTCTCTCTTTCAGCCGGTGGCTCTTTCGCTTCCTTTAGCACTTTCTCTCTCCCTCCTCCGTTTGCCGCCTCTTTCGCCTCCTCTCGCTTTCCGCCGCCTTTTCCTCTCCCTCTTTCATTCTATTTCCCTCTCGCCTCGCTCGACACGAATGCCTTTCCAGGCCGATGCAAGCCGAGCGAGGCCCTTTCCTTTAGCCCCGATCCGCCATGCGGAATCATTCCGCGACGCGTAATTGCCGCCTCCCACGGCCCCGCGCCCTTCGGCCACCCTCGGCCGTCCTACGTGCACGCGATTCGGAAATAGCTTATCGAATTAGTTCCCGCGGAAGTGGCGCTGTTTCACGTCGGACGCTTTTATGTTCTTGCGCTCTCCGCTTTCGCCGATCGATCGCCCCTGGTTTTTCGGCCGCTTTTCAGATCGCGATGTGAACGCGAGGTTCGGTTCTCGTCTGCCGGCTGGAGATCCTTTGCCGGTCCTACCTCGGGGATGACGGGGTTTGTTTGGCTCCACCGCACGAGCATTGGCGAGCAAAGGCGGCTGGAAGGAGATATCGGCTGCTCGATAATGGGCCGATTTTTGTGAAAACGTAATCTCCCTTGAGATATCCCGCGACGCGGGTCATCTCCGCCGTTTGCGGTGGATGGTTGGACAATAAATCGTAAGAATTCTTGCTTCAGCAATTTCGTTTTAGAGTCTATAAAATGGACCGGTAGATGACTGATTGATAAGATCCAAATAAAATAGTTATGGAAATAACTGGTACCAAGTAATTGTGTCAAGTTAAGGTGTGAACTAAAATATTTGGATAACGTAGGGGCCACAAATAGGGTAGTTCCGAGTAAATATCGGAAAAGCAAACGTTTAGGTATGTTCTCGATTGATCTCGGAGGTGTTATGAGGGAACGCACGTAAGCAATAACTCGGAGTTAAGTTTTATTCGTAGGGATCGAGGTAATAAAAGAATCCTCTTGAATCGTGGAAGCTTTGACGTGTGCCTAGTCGTCGCGTGCTCGGGCGTCATAATTGTACGAAAAGGGAGTTTTAATGAAAACGACTCCCAGCAACCCGTAAAGTAGAGTACAATGAGTAAATAAGGTTGGCAGCCGTCTAAAGAACCGGGCTTCCGTGGTTCTTTCAAAGACGGACAAAACGGGCATTGCACCTTCGCTTCGAGGATATCGAAGAAATGGTCGACTTCGTGGGTCCTTTTCTGCCTTACGATCGGGATTCACCGCTCTACGTCAGAGAGAAAAATGGTCATCCTTGCTGCGGGTACAGCGCCGAGGGAAGGCTGGATCGGAATTTACCCCTCAGTCTTTGGCCAGGGGTTTCAAATAGACGGAGGCTTGACACCCTTAACGAGGTTGCCGTAACTCGAGAGGGCTGACCGATTACCGCCGCACCTACTCTACCCCTCAAACTCGCACCCACCTCGTCTCCCTCATCCCCCTTCTCCCACTTCACCCCTTCTCGCTTTTCCCCATTTTCTCCCCTCTGTGTACCATCAGCCCTCTCCCTCTCTATTTGGTTCTGCCGCCCCTTTCGCATTTCCGGAGTCGGCTCTCTTTTTTTTCTTCTTTCTTTCCACTTCTCCTCTTTTCTTGTACAAAAGTACCAGAATAACGACGTGTATCCCCGGTTTTCGTCCTTTGGTCTTTAGGTCCGAGAAAAGAAAAGTCGTCATCCTGGCAACTGGGGCGAGTAGAGCATACGAGAAACTGCCGAATTCACTGATTCGCAGATGTGCATTTTTTCAGATGTGCGTTATACGGATTTATTGTAAATTATTTTCCGGGCCACCCCTCTCGCGGCCCACGTTTCCCGCTGGTGGATTCCTCTCTACCCTCTGCACGCGTCGCCGATCACAACCTCTCGTATCGCAGCCACTCGATACTCCCCGGAGGGGAGGGAGTGAAAGGGAGAGAGAGAGATTCGGATTTCCCGGGAAAATCAGATACCACGGGGTAACTCAACCATTTTCTTGGATACCCGGCCAGTACGCGCTCGAGTTTCCCTGCAGCCCCGTGTACTGCCCCGACCGGACATCCGGCTACCCTCTACATAAAACATTATGCATCCACGCTTCGCGGAACTTGGGTGGAAAACTTCATGCGCCTCCCGAGCGACTCGCACCGAAGGAAGGGGTTTCGGACGTGTCAGACTTTCTTAGTTTCGGCTCGTCAGAGATGCTGCAGACTTTGCTCGGGAAAGGAACGACGGCTGGTCAACTCGTATAGTCAATTTTATGTTACGTCTACGTTACGATCGTTACGTATACGACACTATTAGTCGTTACTAAACGTTAGTGGGAAATTATATCGGTGGCACAGCTATATTGCTTTAATGATCGTCACGTATACGGCACTATTAATTGTTACTAAACGTTAGTGGGAAATTATATTCATGGCACAGCTATATATGGTTTCAATGATGAAGCATCGTAACCAAGTATTTAATGTCGTGTACCAGAATTCAGAAGGATTGATGGTGATCGATTTCTCACGCACATTTTGGATTAATTTAAATTGTACCAAGGTGTAAGAGGATTTCACTGATAATTGCGTTTTCAGTGATTTTTTATTTAAATTGTGTATTATTAAAGTTTCAATTACAACTTGTGGAAATGTGTCCGTCGGGATAGTTGTAGGGTAAAGTGGAAAAGTGGAAAGAAAAATCGCGGGATGTTCCACACATCTCAGTCTTTCTCGGGTTTACTAAGACTTGCGTTTCTGGTTTGCGAATGGCTTTTCTTCCCGATATCCCTTGCTTGAATTGAGCTTAAGTTCGCGTTTCCTTAACCCGTCGTTGGAAGCGCTTAATGGACGTCAGGATCGCGATAACGCGACGTCGTTACGCCCCATGAAGCCGGTTGGTCAATCAGAATTTTAAATTGTGGGTTACGAATGTTTACCTGAATAGCTTTCAGTTGGTAAATTATTCATCTCTTCTCAGAGCGAACTGGTCAGCAAGCACGCGTGAATTGATGAGCACGTTTCGAGGAACACAAATTCAGCAGCCGATATTATTGCAGGTGTTTTGTTATTACACTCTAATTTCTTAACACATCTCGGGTTACCAAAAAATAATGGGCCTGAAAGGAGAAATCATCATAATCGACGCGTAAAAGTATCGAAGGCGGAGAAGTTAGCGCAGAAAAGCTATTTCAGTATATTTATTTAGACTAACCAAAATCATGTAGAAGAAATATTCAAATTCGTTAATTCTAATTCGTTAAATCTAATTCTTAATAAATCGTTAGTTGCCAAATCGCATTGTTAATTCATGAAGGTGTGACAGAGTATCAGAAGTTTATCCTCGAATAGAAATAATTTGTTATTTGTGGTGAAATATTTTACTCCTGCGTTGTCGCCTTTGTTTGAATATACCGAATTAATTTATTATTCACTATTTCGGGACATCAACAGCGGAGTGATTGCGAGAATACCCTATGTAATATTTCCACTAAATAGGCCTAAATTACCGACGTTATTTCGTAATATCTTCGACTTGATCTTTATTACGTCTCAAGAAATCGCGCGTTAATTTGTGCAATTCGTGAAATGGGATATAGATTCTCATGGCAAATGAAGTGTCACTTGAAACGAGGAAGGGTAGCAGGGATGGATGTCGATGGGTGATTTAGATAAATTTTGTGCATGTCTGTAAATCGGCAGTATACTCTGGATGATAGCTGGACGGACATTTAGATGCATTATTTACGCCGAGAATGACGTTCCGGGAAAAGTAGGTCGAATCGTTCTGATTTCGAAAAAATATTATCCGGTGTAATTTAAACTGTGCAGTGAATGGCGGAAAATATTACTTCGAAATCGGTTTACGCGAGAGTGTGTTAATTGAATTATTGTTTATTCGATACATACCCATACTCTTTATTTTACAAAGCGATGCGTAAAATGCAGACGGATACGAGTAGTAATGTTATGCCGAGCACTGGAGCTCGATGGTAATTTTAATTGAAATATTGAATTCTTTTTTCTTATTGTTTTTATCAGTTTATAATTATTTACGCGCGGACTAAAAATGCATTCTGATACAAGATTTCAGGTAATAGGTAAATACGTCATATCGCCTGAGTAGAAATTCTTCTTTGAAATGTTAAGTTGACATATTTTATAAAATTCGTTTAGAGAAAGGCACCATATGTTTCCCCACATGATCCGACGCAATCTTACTGGATATTGCAATGCAAATTTTTTGGTGGATCTATGTTTTGATTCAGGCCCATCAGGAGCTATGCGTATTTCTACGTGCAGGGCAAAGAGTGAGAAATATTTCGATTGTACCTACACCAGTCAGCGTAAAAGTGAGTGCTTGATACTCTCTCCGACCTAGAATTGCTATTTTCGCTACACCCATAAGCCCTTTATTTCACAATTGTAAACATATACTGAAAATATTAAATAATACCCAACGACTTGAACGATAATTAATTGAAAAATCTATGCTCATTCGAAGTAACTTCGAAACGAAGCTCCTTTCCCGCAAATTGTTATAATTTCCGGTGCCACTGCATCGCACGCCTCATGCGTTTTGCCACCTCCGCTAATGATGAATGAGGATCGTTCCAATTCGCACGGTAGAATGTAAGAACATTAATTGCGAATGAATGGTGCTTCGGCTGGTAATAACGAATGTGACGGTGTGATATCGAAGAGGAAACCAAACATAATTTGTACATTCTCCGTATGTGGATGATGCGCACACGATCGTTCGACTGTTCTCTCACTGGAACATTTCCGTGCAAGAAAGGAAACCTGTGTAGAACATTCGCTCTCCCTTATACTATATATATTATATATATCATATATACACATATTATATATATTATATCTATATATATTATATATACACATATATTCCATAAATGAATATAGAGACACGTAAAAGTCAGCAAAGAAATACGCGAATTCTCATAACATTAAAAATCTCAGACCATGCGATATTTAAAAACCGTGTATCATTGGTATTTTAAAGTACCCCTTATCTATTGTTGATCTTAAACATTGAAACATGGATTAACTTCCTAATCACTATTTTATAAAATACCGAAAATGAAAATCCACACCAGAGTATAACTATATGACTAAGCAAAGTATTTCTGAAATAAATGATGCGATTACCAACCTTGCGACTTATCAAGTGTCGCATATCCCACCGAGCTAAGAATACAGGGATACCGTTTCAATTTTCGTAACAGGGTGTAATTCCACTAACGGCGAATGAATCGCATCTAGAAGAGGGATAACGAGAGCAGCGAGGCGAGGTCGAAGTGGTACCCAAACAGATTTTGCACGACCTCATCCATAGGCAACGCATGGTGATGCGTGGACGCCGGCACTCGACGTTATTCGCATCACCTCGCAACATATCCACGATAAAAACGAAACCCGTGTTGCGCTCTCGTGCGCATTAATATGTTACGTAAAAGTGTAGTCGCGTGTACATACATACGATTCAAAAGAATTCCGTATGGTGGAGCAACTCATATCGTGACCATATGATGCATGTAGGGTATGTAGATTTCACGCGTAATACGGCGTACATACGACGTATAGTACATGTGACGCATCCGTTGTTGGATATGCGTGTAACCTACTTGTAATCGCGAGGCATAATCAATCGCGATATCATCCAGCCTGTACATTAAACCAGAACGGGAGTGCATCGGACGTCCCTCCACCGCGGGCGGATAATATTCGATAGTCTTCCAGGGGGTGGCCGGGGGGATGCTTTTTCCAGCACCCGCGGCTACAGGTTGACACGGTGCCGAGGTCGGATACACGCGTGTCGCGTGATTCGATTTCGGTCATCCTATTTCCACTTTCCGATTAAACAAGGGAAACAACGCGCACAAGAAGGGGATGTCGAAACTCGAATTTTCGCATTTCGATTATTTTTATGCTTATTTATTTGAAGACGTTAAATATCTAAACATGTACTTTCTCCGCAAAACCGTATCCTCGATAGTTTACAGAGGATTTTAAAATTGTGTCTAAATTAAACGTTTAAATCGCGATGGAATGAGGGCGATAGATATTTGTTCCGGTAATTGGTAAAATATTTTTCCCCTATAATTCCACCGTTAGAAGGTAAGGAAGAACGTTATACCTTAGGCTACATTTTTCAATTTCCATTGTATCTTCCGCCTTAAATCTACACTTGTGATTATTTCTACAAACGACTAAGCAACGCGTCACTCTGCAGGCAATTGAAATAAAGAAATATTAAATCCACGATACCCAGCTGCGATAATCGATACGCGTAAGGACCTTTCCGCGTTAATTCCGCTAACACAATCTACGAAGGGGCTGAATCCAATGTCCGTGTTTTTAAAACATTAATTAGTTTCGTCCTGACGCGCTCTTTAAACATTTACCCAGCCGTCAAATATTTAAGTTGTATGCAAATCATAGACGCATCGCGGAGGCCGGAAACGGCCGAGAGCCCGGAGCCTTAAATGATCGCGCGAGTAATTAAAACCCCGGGCTCGCCCCGGTGAAAAAGTATCCTCGTTAGGGTGGGTGGATTTTTTCCATGGTTGATTCCTTGGCGAGGCGCGGCGTCCCCGTGGCGTCCAGGCGGAGACGAGTTCTTCCGTTCGGTATCGCGTCAAAACATCGCTCGTACGTATACACGCGTTGATACGCGCTGGGATGCGGAGGCTGCGCGTCTGGGAGACGAATACGCGAAGCGCGGGCGTGTCCAGCCGATGGTATCGTTACACGCTCGTAGAATCGATGAGAAGAGCGTAGATATCGATTTCGGCGACGAGAAATCGTCGGACCGGAATAGCGGAGCCGGGCTTGACGCACGCTTCCATCGTAATTCAACGAGAATGGCCACGCCATCAAACGCGCCGATACCATGTATCCTCTCACCCCCATCCGCCCGGCCGTCGGCCCGCCTCCGTTCCACCCCCTCGTTATACCTACGTACACCAGGTACTCGTACCAGGGGGTGTTAGTTTCACGTTTACCGTGCGCATTTCTTCGACTGTGTGCAGACCGAGTGATATCGTCGGTGTGGTTACCCGAGCCTCGGTCGGCGCTCTCGCGACCGCGTGTACGTGTCTGTCTGTCATTAATGTATCGCCACGAGCCGATGTTTGCCTCTCCGTCGCTCCCGCGCGACTGCCCGCGCCGCTCCGAGAGAGCCCGGCGGAAGGGGTGTGTGCGTCCGTGACGGCGCGGTGTGTGTCGCTACGTAATGAATAGGACATAAATCCAGAGGATCCCGGGTAGCGGACAGTGGTCCTCATCCGTTCCTCCGTCACCGGGGCCACCGGCCGCCATCCTCGCGTTCGTGGGGTTATCATTTTTTGCCCCACCCCGAGCTCTTCCGACCGCCTCTGAAAGGATTTATCTGGACGTTATATGGGGTGGTCGTCTAACGTTTTTACGGTAAACATATTTTAAACGTGTTGCTCTTACGAATCGGTACGAGGTCTCGGTATCTTTCAAATCTTGGGTTAAGACCCAGGTTCCGGAAGGACGGAGATCGCTTTGATTTTTTAATAAAAGTACGCATTGTTCTTATTCTACCCTGTTGTGGCGATACTCGTTTCAACAGATATTCATGGAATGCGAGTAATTAAATATAGTTAAGTTATGTATACGTATAACGTTCACGTGGTACATACTTAAGATCTGCAACGTATGCCGTTTACATATCTTTATCTCATCGCGCCAATATTAATTCCACCTGCATACATACAGAAAAGAAGAGCCTCTTCCGCGACCGAAGAATAGCCGCGGGATTTGGGTGCGATCGAAGGAATCCACCTCCTCATCCTAATTAATTATTCCATGTTTTCAACAATGGCTCGCTTGACCCGAGCACCCGGTGGGTATTCCGGGGATATTCCGGGTCGCTCGGGGTAATACGGAGGGCCTGTCGTCCCCCGTGAAGGGTGGACCTAATGCCGGGTGGAGCAGGGTGTCTGAGCGCGTTTAACCTTTAGCCCGGTTCCGTAATTTTCGCCCGCAAATTATTCCTACTTCTTACGGTTGGGGTGTACTGACAAATGGTCTACCCATTTCTCTTTCGTCTTGGCGCCCGGGCCGCTCCAAGGGGATGACCGTCGATGATCGTTCGCGGGGTCGCCTAACGGCTGGCTTCTCCTGTTATCAGAAAAGATGCTATTTATCTTGGATTCCATTTTGTCTCTAATATATTAGAACGTTTTAAAGGATTTTTAATAGATAGTTGTAACGAGGATGTAATTTCGAAAAATCAGAGGGCTCGCTTATTGCACGTAAGACCCCTTTACGCTTGGCCGCGGAAACCGCGATGGCAACCAGTTGGGTTGTAACCATGTAAGTACCCTACCTGGTTACGATGTAATTTGAAAACCTAGGATGGCGGGAATGACTATTACGTGTAGTAATTTTGTTAATTATATGGATACAAGTATGTGTACGCGGTTTAATCGTTGACGCGTTTGCTGTTACCTGATACAGGAATTGCGCGTCAATAGATTGGATTTCACAAGAGCGCGACTGTGACAGTGGTATGTAAATGAGTGATGGAAAGATGAGTGCTCTTGGAAATAATGATTGTCGAGAAATGACTTGTGGGGATGGTTCTATCGTATTGAGGGTAACTAGGTCGTAAAACTTCTACCGAACCATGAACGAGGGCGCGCGGAAAAAGATATCAAAAAAGGTGCTCGGCGGAAAAGGATTCGTCTCTGGAGCTTTTGCCAGAAATAGGTATAGGTTTTACGAGTTCGAATTATTTCAGTTGATTATTGTTAATTGGATTCGAAAAACGGTGACCGTTTCTCCGGTTCCTCCATGATCATAAAATACAGGAATCCATCTCGTTGTCTCGATAACACGGCATCGTGTTACATTTAAGTAAATCCTTTGTCAAACACGAAGGAGTAGCGTGTTTCTCAACTCCGCCGAACTTACATAAATACCATTATCCCCTGATCTTTAGATTGCTAATGACGAACGCATAAAAATAAATGAACTGTTAATAAGAAGAGAAAGAACGTAGTTTTTTATCGTTCACGTATCAACGAGACTGACCATCCGATATCAACGGCGCGAAAAAGCTCCGGTATTGATTTCTTTATTTGGAAGAGATGCACTTCATTTGCACGTTTGCGTCATAAAGATAATCGGGGAAATTAATTTGCAGAAATCCATATCTTTCGATCGATATGCCCCTAGAGAATTCCTACACCGTTGAGTATAAGCCAGAAAATGTCTTCCTGATGGCATGGCTCGAAGCCTCCGAAGGTCTTGCACGTGTAGTGGAATTTCGCCTTCGCGATCTCAATCACGATTCGGCCGTGGTATCGCGGGTCGAGGCATTTAATTTCCCGTATGTAAATACGCGGCCCAGGAATCCGTATGTTGGCGACGCTGCACTGCTTGCTCCGCTTCACCGATGCGGAAGTCCCGAGTTTATTTTATCGACCTCGAGTCGCTTCTCGTCAAGAACTTCCGCCTTCGGCCCTTCGGCACACCCTTACCTCCGAACTGTGCCCAGGCGGAAATTAAACCCGTTCCTTATCCGATTGCTCGTATTTTTATCTTTTTTCGGGCGAAGGTAAAGCCGATTGCTCCCTCAGTTTTCCACCTCTTGAGAGCCACATCGCCGTCTATATTTTTATCTTGCAACTTTGAAAACCAGAAGAGTTTGTGTGAATTTTATGAACTACTTAAATCTACAGCGTTGAATCAAAATTGTGCCCTATTCTGTAAACTTCAAGGGCTAGTTTCAAGTAAGCAAACTTTAAGATGTTGCGCGCGTAATTTTATCGGATGACGTTAGACTTATATGATTGATGGAGACGGATAAAAATCACCGCGACTTCGCGGAAGTCAACGACTACGACGTCAACGAAGGTTTTTATCGAAGTATGCGTGATTTATGTACGCAGCGTGCAGACAAGTCACCGGAAAGTTGAATAGGCCGGGCGGAGTAATTTTCCATTTGTAATTCTCGTCATTGTATCTCTCTCCCTCGGGTTCGTTGACTTCCTTGGATCGTCTCCGTTGGTCTTCGTCGAGGCCTAATCAGCACTTTGGCGAGTAAACGAAACGGCGATGGAAAATTCTTGCGGCCCTCCCTCCAGTCTCCAAGAGGGCAAGACGGAGGCTGGACCGCGACCTCCCCGCCCGCTCCTCGGCGCGAACAATATCCTTTCTTCGCGACGACGTAGAAAATCGAAAAGTCAGAGAGACGGAGGAAAGAAAGGCCGAAACGAGAGGCAAAAAGGAGACGTCCCCATTCAGTCGTGGCTTAACAATCTATCCTTTCAAAGCGACAGTGGCCCCTCCCCGCACCCCGTTTCGATCGTCCCATCCAGAGGCTCTCTCTCTCTCCCTCGCACTGTGTCGTCTCAAGTTCTTCGCGATGTGCGACCACCCCCGACAGGAAAGTGGGCGGATTGAAAGTACAAGGTGGGCGGAAATTCGATATTTTCGGAGAAATCCTCAGCAGAGGCGAGCTAATAAAGTCTCCCCCCCATATACATAAGGGGCAATTCCGATGTAGTAGAAGTGTGACCTATTCGACGTTTAGTACGTTTCGATGTGGAGAACATGAAAAAAAAAGAATCGTGAAGATATGCGACAATATAGAATATGATAATAGTTTCTAGAGTTTTCCAACTTAAATCGGTTCTTCGCGGCGCAAATGTTATTTCTCTAATTGAAGCGTGTAATAAAATCTAGCTATGGTCGATGAACTAAAAGTATTGCGAAAAATATGTACAGACGAACGTCCAATAAATTCTGTTGTCGAGCCATTTCAGAGGAGACTCTTGAAATTCGTGAAAAATATTATTCAGTAGCTATCTAACGTTTTTCCATGGATCGGCTGTGCAGAAACGTAAATATTTGTCCATATTTTGAAGGTATTGACAGAAGGACATTACATTCTGGAATTTTACATATCCTCGAGGTGAAATCGATATGTGCCGTATTTTGATGGCTGTAATAAAAAAAAGGTGAGCTTAATATTTTACGCTTTGATCGCTCATTAATCCGTCAGTATTTCGCACAAATTCCTTTGCAGAACCTTGCACACAAGATTAGCGTAATTAAAATCATCCCTGAAATATTTTGCAAGGCAATTTTCCCCCTGTAGTAATATTCTAATATTTAATTATGTACAATTAGGGAACCACGAATAGGTACATTGAATAATAACTTTTCTTTTCTAAATTCCTTCGGTTCTTCGCTCCGATAATGCGTTGCGTGCGATTGTACCGTGACAGTCGGAAACCTTATATCACCCGATTAAATTCAATGATACCGAATGCGAAATCCCACAGGCGGTAAACAATTTTCCAGTCTACCGAGTCATTAACCTCGCTCGTAGGTAGTAATATGCATGACTATAGTAATTCGCAATGCCTAAACAACAAACGGTCCTCAAATAACTGGAGAAATATTCACTTTCTAAAATTGGAGAATCAAGGGGTGGCAACGAGAAGCGATCGGTCGATATGTCTGGATGCGCCAATCGCTCGCCAGACGTCGGTTCGTCGCGGTAGTTCGTGGACTATTCAATTACCCACCGCAGAATTGCTTGCATCGGGATCGTAGCTAAAAGTGGGAGACGTCGGTGACTAGATCGACCGACTATCCACGGCGGATGAAATTAACTCTCCGAGCGACAACGCTGATATCGATTCGGGCATGACTTTTAGTGTTTTAATTTAATTTGCCGCATAAAGGGCTAACCCATTTTCTTCATTGCATTAGGTAGAAACCACCGCAGCGCACTAGAGCTGGCGCGTTATTTCTCTTCGTCTCATTCCGAACGAGTCTATCGAACGACCTACTTTGTCCGAAACTATTTGTCTACTCATGTTTAATCTCGATGTAGAATCGGAGTACTGTATTCCCGGTACAGGTATGACTTTTAGAATTTTAACTTAATTTGTTACATAAAGGACTGATTTACTTTTTCATCGCATCGATCAGAAACCATTGTTGTGACAGCGGCAAGACAGCAGAGCGCACACGTCATTGCTCTTCGTTTTGGATCGAAGTAATCTGTCGAACGATCTGGTTTACCTATATTAAACTATTTGCTTGTTGACGCGCCATCTCGACGTGAGATCGGAGTGTGCTATTAAGATTCGAGAGAGGATTGCGATTCCCTCGTGATAAGGATTTCCGCGCGCTCCAGGAATAAGGGTGCGTGAAATCTAGATTTAGGGTGACTTGAATGAACTTGGATGAAAATCGTTTGTCGATGCAGTCATCTGGATGATGATATTGTTAACGGGAATAGCATGTTCTAAGTTCGTAGGCACGTTGACTATGATAATAAATGTATCAAACCTGTCAATTGTTACTCGTAAAAAGTACATTCTTCAAACGCAATTACTTTCCTTTGATTTTCAAAGTCGATACAAGCATTGGGTTTTTACCAGCTGACTCGGGAAGGAGGAGAGTAATTTCTAATTGTTGTTAAATAATTAACGAAGAAGGGTCAATATAAAATTTCGTGGACATGTATACGTTTCGAATACACTTTTGAGGTAAAGTAGCAGACACGAATAAGTACAACTACCGTCAAAGTACAACCCACAGTAGAAACCAATGCTCGTGTCTATCGGTTTACCCCTAAGGTAATGTACATTCGATATGATTAGAGATCTACAAGATTTTAGATATTGATTCCTCGAAAAATAAAACCCATTTGAATGAATACTTGGAAGCGTTTTCATTTATTTTTATTTCAAATTAACTTACATAAAGTTCATTAAAATCCCTGATCCGATTGACGTGACCTCTCCTTGTATGATATAACTTTTCACGTTCCGCCTTTGTGATAATACCTATCTTTCTTTTATTCCCTATATCAAAGCCACATTAAATGAAATTGCGAAACAGATTTAATACTAAAGATTGTACAATTTTTCAATCCGTCGGTAAAATAATTGTTTCCGATGATGCGTCAAAGTACAAATTTGCAACCTTGCCCCCTAATGCAACCGCGTCTGTACCATGGACTTAAGATATATAGATCCCGAAAGCCTAATCCTTAATATACTCTTAATATTTTTATGGCTATGGCGAGAATAAAAAAGGGCGAAGAAAGGACGGTCCTTTCTCTCTTTACGTCCTGCTGAAAGATAGCCTGTTGCCATACTGCGTAACGCAGCTGTTTAGCAAAATCAAAGGGAAAGAGTGAAAAGAAGAGCGTCCCTTGTTTTCTGTCTCTCAAAATGGCTGCCGTCTCAGTCGGATCGGCGTTTGGGGTCCATACATTCTATCTCCGTCTCTATGAGGTGAACATTGCCCGACGAGGTTGCCAATCTGTATGTGATCTTATAGCTAATGCGACAAGGCTACAAGGATACGAGGATCTTAAAGGGATTTGCGTTATCACGTTTTTGAAATGTGCACCTAATCTACCAGGCGATTTGGCTTACGCTCTCCAACTAATCCTAACCTATTTGACTATTCACGCTCCATCTCAATCCAGGCTTGGGGTAGGCCATTGCGTTTCGAAAGCGGATTGCGATTACGTCCCGACGAGAGCCCCGCAACATTCAGGAAACGAGGAAATGCGAAACCACTTTTCCAGCTGGTTTTCCGGGGGGTCGCTGGCTAGGATATCCAATTTCCACTCCACCATCGTGGACGTGTGGGCGCTGGACGTGATTTACTTTCGACTTTTTCGAAGAAGCTGCCTCGTGAGACGTTTTTAAATTAAACCGATTCATTGCACGAGGCTTTTTACTTAAATTTGTCGCTTCAACGTGATTCTTTAGAATATGAATAGTGATAACTTACCATTACTGTCGTTTTACAAGAAATTTTGTTTAATCCCTAGGCCAGTAACAATCGTGATGTGCATAGTAATTTCTTTGTTCTTCCGCGATGTGTAGTTTCAGTAAAGTAAAAAGTTATCGACCCTTCCATTTTGAAGCAGAGACTCGCTGATGAGATAAATCCGCTCTTGATAAAAGTAATTTACCGACTTTAACGCATAATGTAAACTCGGCGCACGTACGTAGTTTACGTGATCACGGAAGTTGTTAAGCACCCATCTTATCCAAGTTTCAGGAACTCAGTCTGCCCATCTCGTGCCCGGGGCACATAAATAATTTCAAGGGCTTTCTCCATCTTGAAATTCTTCCGCGGTTGAGTCCTCGCGCGTCCCCCAAGAACACAGGAATGCTTCGCTACGCAGCATGGAATACGTGGACGGCTACGCTTTTCCTGGTCCTCCAGCGAGTCCTTCGTCTGCTGCCGGCGCAGGCTCTCTCGTCCCGACGAAGAAAAACGCATACTTTCGTATTAAGGGGGAAACTCGAGACATTCCAGCGAGTGGGAAAAGACTTTCAAACGAACCCACCGGGTATTCTTTGGGCCCCGGGGAGAAGGAGGCGAGAAACTTTCGACTACTTTTCCCTAAGCCGGTAACTTACCGTACTACTTCCACCCTGCGAGGGGTGGAAACGAAAGGAACCCCGCGAAACGGTCCTCCCCTCTGTCCCCGCGAATTGCTCCCGGGCCCTTGTAAATCGACCCTTTCCCTCGGTTGCGCAACGTGCATCCTTCTGCAAACTCTACTCCGCCAATCAAGCAAATCTCGGCCCCGGTATTTATTTCACCGAGGGTTATCTCCCGTTTTACTCTAGCAACGGCTTAATCGGAACCCGGGCTGTAGGGATTTCCCCTCTGGAAGTGACCTCGGTACTCCGGAACCATCGAGTCGCTTTGTGGCAGTTTCGAGTTCCCGAGTTACTTTCCAACTTGCACCACCCTCCGCCGATACTTGGTCGGTGGGGAGGGGTAAAAGCTTGTTACCCTTCCGAAATTCTCAGGGAAGGGAAAAGTCATTTCCTGACCCGGAATTCACTTCGCACGAAGGAACTATTTTCTTTATCTCGAAGCATGCCTTAATGGTGGTGCCTCGAGTAATCAATGTTTTCCGTTTCGTAAAATGCTGCATTTTAAAGTACCATAGATTGGCATCTATTGACCATTAATTCCGAGATCTGTCAAGGTTATTATGGACAGATTTATAGATTTTCATGTAAAATCCATCAAACGTATTACCGTGTCCTCGAGAGTAGATTCAGAAAGAGTGAAAAAGTAAATAACATTTTCTACTAAGCGTTGAACATGCTCAACTTAATGTAGCTGTCAGAGTACTATAAAATTCGTGGGATAGCAATAACACCTGCTTAACTTCAATTAACTGAAACGCTTTCCGGAAATTGGCCACTCTTACGATCCGCACGATGCCGATGGGAAATATTTACTTTATTGAATCTCTCTCGGGGAGGAGCAGATTCGGGATCGCAGGAATGCGAGCACCACATCTGAGCCCGAAGACGCGAAGTGCGCAAACAATTTGACGGCGTAATCGAGCGGAAGTCTAGATGGTGGGTGTAAACAAATAAGGCGGAGGATCGCGGGAGTATGTTCGGAGTCCCTGAAGGGTTCAGAGGGCCGCCAAGTTGTGCCGCGTAACGAGTGGTTCGGCTCCGGTTCAGCTCGGAGCTTCGAAACGAACTTTGCGAACTCCAAAAGTTTGCCTCGCCATTTGAAAACGAGAAGGCAACCCTGCGTGGCGTTCTTTAATAATTAAATATTTCGAAATTTTCAGACCGAAAGTTTTCGTGCGTAGCTTTACGAACTGTTCGCTTCCCGGATCCACTGACCGGATGTCGAGTCTCCCTAGACTCGTGGACGTGTAAAGGTCTATCGAAAATCGAGAAACAAATAATATCAATCTTTTAAACCACCTTCTTGGAAATACTACGGTCCCTTTTGGTCCAAACGGAGTTGCGGGAGATGGTATGATGCATTCTTAAAATCCTGCATTCTTGCAGAATACTTCGGAGGCTTTCTCTCGGGGAATCGTTTTCACACCCCTTCGAAGGCTGTTCCGGTTCGATAACTGGGAAAATTGAGCTATGTGTCGAGAATTGGTTCTATATTGAAATTGGATTTTATTTCAACATTCTCGTGTTGAGGGCTGCTCATGTGTTCCTTTGCGATCGGTCGTTCTTTGAAGTTGAGTAAGGGCGTAGCTGTAGATGTGGGAGGGTATTGCAAGAATGACGAGGTGACGACGTAGATCTAAAAAACTGAGTTTTCGGAAATTTGAAGCTACTTGGCAACTTGAGAAGAATGCCTAGAACGAAGAGAAGAGAAATTTTGAAAGCTTATGGCCCGAAGCGTCTCGCAGGGGAAAACGATTTCAGTCGGCGAATAATTTCCCCGCTTCTGCAATTGATTACTTGAGTTGAAACTTCTTGAAAGTTGAACCACGTCGGAGGTCGGTTTTCCGTTGGAATGTATAAGTTAAGAAGCCTTGCAAAAGTATCTTCCCTGCTTGAAAAGTAACTGGGATACCTAACATAACTGCGAAATCTATTAAGGCGATGTCGGGTTTGTTGCATAACCGAATAAAAATGGTATCTACAAAAATGCCCATACAAATATTTTTGGCAGGGGTTTTAGTAAACGAATTCATATTTCATTTCTCTGTCAAATTCTACATGAAATGTACACACTTAATAGTACTTAAGTATTATTTAACACAGAAAACATTCAAATAAAACATTTCTTACAATGGTAGATAATTTACATAGCGCATCTGGTAAATTATACCACCAGGTGGGTAAATCGTCCTCCTCTATTATAATATAGTCGGTTAATTTGTACCACACTTGAGAAACGGAATCAAAGAAATACATTGAACATATTAGTAAAATCTGGAAACGAAAATTGATTACATAAATCATATTTTACTGAAAGAAATGCATACGTGGAATTCAGTAGATTTTACAATCGCGCATTTTTCATGAAACCATATTTTAAACAATTTAATGGTTTTTCACATGCCTTCAGATGAACATGCTCCGTGTTTCATTTTTTATCCCCATTCTGAAAAGAATCATTTTACGCACGTTGTGACTTAAATTTTATTAGAACAAGGCATAAGTTCGTGCGACTCTTTTTTAACGAAACGAAGGAAAAAACCGCATGAACTCATGCCTGAACTTAATATGTTCTAGCTTAAGTTAACATCAATCTCTGACCTATTTATTGAAAAATTCGTCGAAAATAATCTCCCGATTCCTGGTCACTCGACCGCAAATTTAATACGATTCGATTGCCCGCCGTTGATTTCATAACTCCGTTAATTGGAGCGAACGGTAAAAGCAATTGACGCGTTATCCCACCCTTGTCGTTCATGAACCAATATGTACCGTGACAAACTCCAGCGGCATCCTTGACAACGCGTAATGATACCGCTCCAAAGCGATCCGTGGACCAATTAATAGTTTCACACGCGGCTTTCCAGTGGCGTATACAATATGTTTACATGGGAACAAAAGGCAAATCGTATTAATAATTTTTGCGGTCAATTAATTTTCCATAGGTCGTTTGCGGCACTTACTTGTCTTCGTGCCTTCGGGCGCATAGAGGTGGAGGGTGCGTTTAAGCGATATGCACGAGTCCTGCGTGGCATGTTCGCGCAACGAGGAAAGGCTTCGCTAGTGCGTTCGTAAGCTGGAAGTGACGTGGCAAGCATATGCAGTATGCACGTAGGGTAACAGTCCAAGCACCGTCCGTGTGTCAGACTTGTCCGGAACCCGACGGGCGCAAGAGAAGCTTGCGGCCGTTATCGCGAATCCCGCGTCTGTTCCGCCGCCCCCAGGGTGCTACATGACCGTATTATCATAAACAAAATTCGCAAGACGTGCCGGCGATCTTCAATCGTCAAATTGATTCTTCTTTAATCGGTGCATAGGCATGCCAATTATATTTTGAGGGTAAAATAAAGGTATCGGTTTCATTAATATCTACTATTAAGGTCCGCTCAAATGTCCATGTAGATGGCGACCAAGGTCGATAATGTGGGGGTGTAGGTATACGGAAGTATAATGTCTATAGATTCAAGGGAGTAATAACCAAAGCGCGTTTCCGAAGCGATTTTTGAAAACGTGACCAATGGTTCTCCCGCAACAGAAAGTGAGACGAGAATTATCCGGAGAGTTGATTAATTTCCAGCAGGGTGTTCTTTGTTGGGGGTGACGCGCGCTTGCGCAGAGGCACGCCGTTGTGCGCGTGAAAGAGAGGGCGTCGCGTACACTCGAGATAGGAGAGGACAAGGCGCCGAGAGAAAGAGGAAGCCTTTATTGGGTTCCGAGGGCCTCGTGTTTCTGAGGAATAACTGTTGCATCTCTGAAAAGCTGTAAACACCACTCGGGAACGGATTCACACGAGTACAGACCTACTTTAAACCTAATTAAGGCACATTTTGCATTCCATTCGCAAGGACATGTCGTGTAAATCGACTAATTGCTTTATTCGAACATCCCTCCCGAATGTGTGTACTCACTAAGCACATTATTTGATAATTAGATAACACTGAAGTACCATAATATATAACGAAAGTTATTCCGAACATACATTGATAATATTTAATATAAGATCATTATCGTTTCGCAACATTCTTAAAAATATGCTGGCATTGCGGTTATACATTATTAACAGAACCCTTACTATGCCACCGATACGTTACGGGTACATTATTCGTTTAATAAGTGTTATATAATTGCGGAGGATATAGTAATATACATTTTACATACTTTAACATGAATGTTACCGTACATGTTGCAAAGACATGTAACGGTTATATCGTTATGGAACTGTGTGTGGTGGGTATATGCTCACACAGAGAAAACAATCAACTGTAATAAACACAGTTACAGAGGATGAAAAATATTCAACACAATTCCCTCTCTCAGTGGCCACTGATAGCATCGTGTACTTATAAGAACGCGGTAATATTCTCATTAGTATGACCCCCCCATTTCGGCAATATTTTTTATCTGGATCATAGAAAGCCGGATGGCCGCGATAAATGAAATTCATAAGATGACGTCGGCGCCGGTATCTTGAGACGGGACTTCCGAGGGTCGGCCAATAGTTCTGCTCGCGGAATGCTCGCGCAACAAGTGATGTTATTAGGTGGTCGCGGAGCAGGGGCGGGGCAGGACGGCGAATGGCGAATCATAATGCATAACTCTTGCGCGTCCTTGTCTTACTCTATGGCTCGGTCCCACTCCCTGCGGCCGCTTTCGCTCTCGCCGCTTGCGGCTGCGTCCCTTTCGCCTTCCCGTTTCCGCCTCGCTCCGTCCCTTTCTCTCGCGATCCCTTTCTCCGGGGCCGCTCGCGTATCCTCTCGAAACTTCGCTTCGTGTTGGAGTTGGCGACTTTGCGGGCGAGAACGATTTCCTCTAGCCGCGCCGTTCAACTTCCTTCTTCGAGTCGATTGGCACGGTTAGCGACCCGGGCATAATTGCGATTAGGCCAACTTTGGGCGATACCGCCCAATGTGATTTCTTGTTCGGGTATTGTTAGATATTCTCCTTTCTGCTTATCGACGACAAGATCGAAACATCCAACTAGCTGCATCCTTGGATTCTATTAAGAAATAGCGTGGATGCATATGTTCCCATAGTGCACTTTCCCTTCAAGTATGAATTACGATAAATGCACGTAAATGAATGATTTCTGTTAAGAAAATAAGAAATTATTAAAATAACCGAATATCTTCGGAAACAGTCAGTTTACTCGCGAGTCGTTCAAGATTTTAAAAATTAAATTATAGACAAGTAAATTCTTGCACTTTGCGCAAGTAAGCCACTGCAAGTATCACCAAGCTTCGAGCTATCATCATAACTTTAACGTTAACTTTGACGAGGTATGAAATATGTGTTCTCTAAAATTTCAAAAAGAATAGCAGTCGCGTGACCTGAATTTATTAAAAACAATTTTCAACTAGGAGCATTAATCAGGCGGTTAATGTCTAATCTCTTTGGCCACGGCATTCTGTCTCCAATATCGCCGGTACCTGAGCTGCGACTGCATTACCGGTGAAATTACGCGATGGTGCGCCATATGATTTATCACACGCGCTTGTTTCCGACGCAGTTAGCGTTATGTCACGCTCACGTAGCGTGACGTCGCATCGTATGCACCGGCATGAAAGTGGAGCACTGCACTAACTTGAGCCCTGTTTTTCGTTGCCGCTGCCAAGCGCGGACTAAACTATCCGCGAAGTTCTGCAAAATAAACACGCGTGCAAAGTGCATCCTGGGTCTTCTGATTTCGTACCGTTGCATGCGATATAACGATGCGATCCGTGCGCGATGTCGCGGCCGAAGTCGGCCCATTAAATCCCCAATAAACATGGAATTAACGACAGTGATTACTGTACATGTAACGTGACTACTTGGAACGGTGAAACGAAATAGGAACCCTACGCATGAAATACTGTACGCAATGGGCGTTCGAAATATTTCATTCCATAGAACGTAATGCAGGTTGCACCGTGTAATAAACCCAAAACGATGTTTATATTCCCACAAATTTGCAAATAAAGCGTTTACATTTGCTCGTTATACTTGTGATCGTAAATAAGCATTCGTTTGATGAGATACTACGACCACGAAGTCACGGGTAAAATCTTCCGATGTTCGTAAGGATGTTGGCTCTATATTTTCATAATTCCGGGGAAATTAATTTCAATACTACATGTATCCATTTGTAAGGTGAATAAAATCGGAATCAATGCGTATTTGACAGGTCCGAGAGAGATTACTGTAATTCACGTCTAGCCCTTAGGTTAGTTGATTAATTATTTAATCAGGCTTCTTTTTAGATCCGTAGTTATGAATTGTCCCATATGATAAATTTGGATTTGTGATTGTAGGGGTAGCAGTACAATAATCACAGTTAGTAGGCAACAGAACGAAGGTTGGGGGCAGTCGCCAGAGGCACTTTTACGTTACGGAAAAGTGTATTTATACAGTAATCGAACGTCCGCAAAATATCTTCCTGAATGTCACGGTAGAAGGAGACACGTCGAACCGGAATGATAACTTCGAGTGCCTCGGTAGAGTACTTCCGCGTGTATTTACCGACCGTCCCGTGGCTTCCTCTTGGAAACATTCGTTCCTGCGCACTGGCACGGACGGTAGGTACTTTGAAGTAAAGCAACGGATCGATAGATAATCGATATCATTCAAATTATGTTCTGGAAATGTATGCATTTTAACTATGTGTTATAACACGTACAAGTAAATTAGTAAGGTAAAGATAATACTTTAACTAAACGTTCTCAAGTCTTTCATTTCGTTCCATGAACTTGAAAGTTATCTTCGAAGACATTCTGAAATAATTTCATCACCATTGTAAAAAATAGTATTGAATTCAATGGTGTAGGCTTATGCGTATCAAAATCATGTTAAATCGAAGCTCATAAAACAATGTAAACGGGCACGGAAGTCCAAGCCGCCGAATTTAATACACTTATTACGATATATAATGCTGCCATCCCTCCAAATTGTAGTACACAGATTTTGACCAGTCTTGTACATCTGCTAATACGGCAAAATAACGCGGCTTTTAATTCATTAATTCAGTATTTCATTAGAGCCTCCGAAGTAAGACAGATATAAATATTCCTACCTAAAAATACATCCAAACACCGGCCACGGGTCAGTAGCGTCTTATAAAATATCCCTCCCGTGGAAGTAAATTGTTCGCCGTTTGGTCGTCGAGTTGGTCCTTTTTTCCTGGACGTTTTTTCCCTCTCGCCCTTTCGCCTCCGACGCGCACCCTTTCGCTCCCTCTCTATAACCTTGAGTCCTTCGTAAGGTCGGTTCTCATTACCGCCGGTTTATCCGTTCTTATCCGTCACCGCTCCCCGCGCTGGCTATGATAATCGGCTGAATTGAAGATGAGACGACGAACGAAATTCTTATTCACGACCGAGACGGCTACAAAGACAAAGAGGGTTTATTATGCGGGGAACTGGAAATTGAGAATGGAGATTGGGGGCTGGAGGATGTCGGAGGTGGTCGAAGGAGGTCGGAGAAGAGGGTGTAGGTACCCCTCGCGACGGAATTCTCGTCCGGGAACTCCCGGAAAACTGCGACGAGAGAGCGTCGCTCGGATCTCACCCCTCTTTGCCGACAAAGTCGCGATTTCTCGCCTTTTGAGCGGCCTCTCAACCCTAGACAACTTTCCGCGAGTGGATCGTGTACCAACCCTGGGTATTTGTCATTCATTTCGGAGGCGGCCTTTCAAAAGTCAATATTTCCCTTTTCACGGACCACGCCTCAATGGAGAAGTCGACGGTGTGGAGCGGCTCGAGGAGAACCCACTCGTCAACTGCGAATTAATCGATGGGTCATGTAATCGTTGCACCTTTTATGCCCACTCCTCGGTAAAGATAAAAATATAATAATTCGATGGAAGGATATGAAGTAAAGAACCACATATATTGCGGTTATGAACGAAGTTAGTGCTTCGTCGTGTACGACAACGAGCGTATAAGTACGACCGTATCAAATGGTACCATCGAGTTTCCTTCGTATAAATGTAAATCACGAGTTAACTAAATTCACGTCGAACTTAAAATTTCACATTTCGCAGACCAGGGCATTTCGAGAAGAATTAGATTTTCCCAGGATCCTGTCCAATCTCCCTGCAGCTTCTGTGGGAAAATTCCCTGCAGCTTATCAGTTCCAGCAGCAAGGTGGCTTCTTGTCTCCCTCCGTTTTTCACCAATTCAGTTGGAATCCCCCCTAATGCAACTACTTTCCTCGACGGAGTTCATCTAGCCAGACTCCAGACCCGCGGAACGGTTTCAGGATCCTCCTTGTGCTCGCCGTAAATTCCCTCGAGTACACGCGTACACGAATTCCCGGCGCGAAATCATTCTTGAGCAAATTACATTTCTTTTTTCCAGTTCGATTTGGCGAGGCGCAAAAACCTGTCAGGCCATGTACCTATTCGCGGTACCGTACCTATGTTACATACATCCGTGGAGTACATAAGGGATTGGTGGAACTCGGCAGGGTGGACGATTCCCGTTCCGTCCACGTTAACGAGATCCTCCCTGTCCTCTGTATCCTCCTTCTACCCTTGTCACTCTTCTGCATCAGCTCTACCAGAACTCGTTCGTTTCTCTCGTATTCCCGCATTTTGGAGGTTCGAGAACACAGAATTCCATTCCGGCACCGTCGTGCGAAGTGGAGCGTTTTTCCCCGAAGTGCCAAAAGTATCGATTCCTTTTCTTTACCCCTTTGTAGAAGGCCCCTCACCCGCCCCGCTTCCGCCATTGGTGGACCCGGCCGTTCGGTTTCTTTCGATGGAGCAGCCTTCGTGGAAGGTTTTCGCCGAAACGTCGCCATAATCCTTTCTTTGGCTTCCTTTTGCGAGGGACGTAGATATCTTTTCCGAGCTGAGACGGGAAGCGATTTCGGTTTTGCTGAGGTTTGCGATTCTAGTATACGTCGCATGTAGCTGTGAGGTTTTGCAGCTTTTTAACGTTGTCTATATAATCCGTAACTATGTCGCTCATTAAAAGACGTCTTTTGTCTGTACGGTTAAAAATCGTTTTCTGACATTAAACGTGGTGTATGAGTACAAGCCAAATAATTTAATTCGCTTCAAGGGACGATCGTGGAGGTTTAGTAAACTTCATTTAATTTTCACTTCGCGTATAACCACATTGATTCTGCAACTTTATATTCTACAATTTTAAATAATTGCAGAAGCAGAATTATTATAGACGCTGAATTTTCAAACGTTTCCAGAGTGGTTAGAGAATTTAATTTGAGGGTTTTAATTTTGATGATCCGTGTACATATATATGTACATGTTTTACCAATTTTGGGAATTTTTTACTTGACTCCAATTTGACCACTCCGAATTATCGATACGACCTGCTGATACAAATCTTCGACTGAACCTCGCTTTGATGTTTTCGACATACTTTGGGTCAGATGTCTCTGCAGATTTTGGACCAAAACTGATTTGGGTTGCTGGATGGAGTTCCGGTCGAATTATTCTTGGACATTTCGTCTGCTGGAGGAGAAACTCGGTCGAAAGTAGATTGTTTGCATCGGTGGTAGTACACGCGCATAGATAAGAGATGGTGTTTTAATAAATAATACGGAATCCAAATGGGTTGCGAATTCACCGAGCACTTCGTTCAAATACGCTGGCGGAGCGCGTTTATTATTTAAACATAAACCTGTTTCTGCCATTCCCTAATCCCGTACTTTTCATTTACAATGACTTTTACTTACAGTAAAATATTTATCCCGCTTATTGCGAAATGACATAAAATCTCGTAAAATTTGTTTCAGGAATACGCATTTCTCCAAGATTTTGAGTGAAAAATTATTTGTAAACCTGGAATTAAAGTGATGTGCCATATGACATTTCATGCATTAATTAATATACGTTTATACACATACATACTGCTTTCAGAACTTTTATATTGCTCAGAGTGTAGCCAATAGAAATAAATTAGTACCATAAATTACACGTTCAATGTCTTCTAATAAATTGTGAAGTTTAATGCAAACCTAATTAATGATCAAATGCGATCCATTTATAATGTACCGTTGGCACCCTGAACTATTCGATAATTAAATTACGCAGTTAATACCGATCGCCTCCACGTGTGAATAAAATATTCATTCTTCAATCCAGCTGCGTTGAACGTACTAATTGATTTCCAGTGAAACCAGGACGACCAGAAAAATATTTTTGAAAATTGTTACAGAAAATAAAGTTTAGCTACCATTGCCCCTAATAAAACGCAGTGCCAAAGGTGCTTCATAACTAGTTTGAAACAGCGACCATCAACCTCGTCAGAGGTGAGTGATAAAAATGAAAAATCGTTATATAAAAATTATGACCCTGCTCATTGTGTGCGTAAAAAGCATCGCAAAGCATAGGAAAAATACACCAAAAAGCCAATTTATTATACGTTGCTCGGTAGAACGATGAGGAGGAAATGTCGCGATGAAACGAAGCCTTGACGTGAGCCAAGAAAAGAAGAACCGTGTTAAAACTTTCGGGAAAGAAGCGACGGTCGGCGAACGAGACAAAGCATGGTCTGGCCAGGTCACGACCGCCATGATGTCGTTATTCTTTTTTTGCACATATTTCCTGGACCATTTTTGTTTGTATTTCGCGGTGATCGCAGAACGGAAACGGATGTCCGCGCCGTGAAAAATGGCTGCCGTCGCGCTTCCGGAACGGAGTACCCCCGCCCCGCAACCTCTCTTTACCGTCCTCCCTCGCTCTCAATTTCGTCTCTTCCCTTCCCTCCCTATTTCGCTTCTTCCTCTCCGCCCTCAACCGTTTCTCGTCCGGTTTGCTAGCGATATCAAAATGCGCCCTCTCTGCCGACCAACCTCTAAAATTTGAAACACCTTCGGGCGATTTCCCAAGAAACCTCAACCTTCTCTCTTTGATCCCTTTAGTAGCGAAATATATAATTTTGCAATAAGTAATTTGTTATTCAAATGAGTTCATTACGATATTCATAATATTCGAGTTTTAGTAGGATCATTTGTGTAGTATTTGTGTCATGAAGGGGATGATGAAATTTCGTTTATGTTTCTGTAGAAGTTAGTATACGTTAAAATCTTGTTACTCAATAATTAGTGTTAAACGAATGTAAGCAAATTAAGCAAAGGGATTTCAGTTATTAAACCTTTTTAAACATTCCGTAATGTAATAACTAAGCTGTAGGTAGGAGGACTTTGGACCCTGATCATTGATACCACAATTGAAAGATCTAATATTATAACGATGTAAACAATGCAGTTTCATTATCTCATCAATTAGAATAATTAAAATATTGAATAACGGTGTGAACAGACGTGCGCTCTTGAAGGTATTCGGACGAAAAATATGATATACCTACCAATACCGCCAGCAGCAACTCCTTTTTGTGTGTAGTAATTCACATCCGATATTCGCACAATCAAAATACTGTCCAATATTTGATGGACTGTATATACGTACCCCATAATGTTATTTGAAATTTAAAGCAAATCGATAATCCACAAAAATTATTCGACCACATCATTATCCCGTCATCCTACCCCTGACATGCTCCAATCAACCCTACTTTACGATGCAAATTCGTTGCGTTAACTTTATTCCACATGTATTATCATAAGATTTTGCAAACTTCTTTCTCTCCTTCGAAAATTTCTCTCCAGGAAGGACGTTCCCCTCGAGTTCACGACTGGACGAGACGTCGGAAGGCGAAACAACGTGGCGTCGGAAATGAGTTCGCAATCTAAAATGCAGTGATAATGAGCACCGTACAAACACACTTAGCGACACTCGTGAGCAGCAACCCCAAAGACACGGGTCCAATCTACCGCTAGCACTTATTCCGTACCTTCTTCAACTCCGACTCGGCTCGTCGCATCTCTATCTCGAGCCCTTCGCATCCTCGAAAGCGTATTTCGGCAAGGGTGCGATACCCTTCCTCGAAATGACCCTACTCTCCCAAGCGAGAAAGGTAAATGGCCGCTTTCTGATGATCATGCACGATTCTGTTGCAGGAAAGCTTCGAGGATGCGCTGAGTCGAGCTACGATCCTGGATCTCGGGGATGGATCCAACCTCGTTGCTGATCCTCCTTACGGGTAAGTCAATGCAACGTGACCAACGTCATGCACCGTATCACGACCGGCATGCACTCGAGCGTAAACGGTATGGATAGCTAAACCTAGAATATATTCCGATTTAGAGATCGAGAGTTTACATCCTTCATTGACTTTTCGAGATACAGACCGAGATACGATCGAGACAGCTTAGTAAAAGAAATTGTAAGGCGTAATTTAGGGCTCGACCATTTACGCCTTTTTTCGCCCCTAAGGTGTAGATATCAAGGTGTCTAGTTAATCAATGGTATGACCGAGGAGTGATCAGGAAACTCCGTGAAAGAGACGTCAAAGTATACCTTTCCAATTCGAGTGCGGTCAACCAAATACGTCTGAAGGGGTAATTTGGCAAAAGAGGTTAGAAAGAAATCCGTTATATAAGGTGGAGGAAGGTTCCAAAGGATATAAAATTCGAAGATCCGGGGTGGGCTCGACCCAGCATAGAGCGTCTCCTCGTTTCACCGGCGTCAAATGAATTCGTTTCCGTCGACGTCGACGTCGCGCCCTTCGGGGCGGGGCTTGACGGGCAAGGCGGCCGCCGAAGCGAGGTGAGGCGAGAAAGGGGAGGCGGAATGGACAGTTGCCAACGACAATAGAGAATTGGCAGCGATCGAGGTGCGACTCGGCCGGGATTCAAGAGCTTCCCAGGACGTCGACTCACCTCTCCGGCACACCGGGCCGGAGTTACGCTGCGAAGCGCCCTCGACCGCCGAGTCCACCCCGTCATCGTATGTACTCTTATACCTCTACGTACGTCTAACCGTGTACATGCTGTACACGGATGTATGAGGGTTACGGGTGGAGGTGGCTGCGGCGAAGGAGGAGCGAGACGGAGAGGTACAAAAAAAAAGAAAGGCACGGTTTGGTTTGGCAGCGGGCGTCGAACTCGGCACATCGTCGAGCCGATGACGAGTAATCGATCACGAGCACTCTGCCAGCAATCGGTAGAAACTCGCATTCCCGAAATACAGATTCTCGAAGAAAATCTCGCGGCAACGTTCGTACCCCGCTGTTTGGTGTTAATTTAGATATCTCCAGTAATTTTAGCAATTTCTTCCTAAAGGCTAATGAAAGGAATTGACGTATCGCTATTATTTTATAAGATCTGGTATTGAAAGTAACTACTAAAACATGCAACTTATTGTTACGATGTATGATATATCTTTGCGTTCGATTTACACCTTTGACTGGATTTCCGTATTAATTATGATGGGGAAAGAATATGGGAGGTCATTCCTAGTTCATAACAGGTGGTAATGAATGCAGCACATTGAATCTAGTGCATTCATAATATAAAATCCTACGAGTTTTCATTACTTATAAACTTTCAAATTAAACGAACTTTTAGTCAAATCATCCGACGACAACACGTATATATGTCAATGCATTTCGCGAGATTAACGATTCTTAGTTGATCTCGACGGATCGAGAGCCTCATCCTCGCCATGGCCGCGCGCGTCAGCTGATCGTCAAATGGGTCTTCGACTTCGCTTTGATGGAGTAGAGGGAAGAATAGAGTATCGGAAGAAGTCACAAGTTGAGGGGCACTGTCGGGAGATATCAGCGGGAGCGTTCGTAATGCTTTCGTGAAAAATACAGACAGAGACCCTCCCCTGTCGCCCTCCTGTCCTCCCCCTGGCCGTCCCTGTATCGATTTCTGGCCGATGGAGTATCGCGATACTCTCTCTCCCTCTCTCGCTCTCTCCCTCCGTCCCGCTTTTCCTCTTTCTCTCTTGTCCTATCCGTCCATCTATCCGTCTCTTCCTCTCTTCCCCTCTCCCCTCCGGCTCGAAGTTCCCATACTCCTGGCTGTCGTTTCGACGGTACGTAAAACCAGTGCCCTCCGGACCGAGTGGACAGTCCTATCTCGAATGCTGATTTTTTTTTTTTCACGTCCTTTTGTATAATCTACAAAATCGTATCCTCCGCTCCTATTCCTCACCCTTTTACCTTACCCTGCAGCTAGTCAGAAGACCCAATTTCGACGAGGACGCTGCACGATTTGTCTCTTCCCGATGGCACATATATTCTCGATCAATCCTGCAATCAATTTCGGTGCAACAACAGGAAATCGTGCTGTATCGAAAAGTATTTTTGAATTTTAAAGCGTAATGGGGTGTTTTTTGTTTTTCCCTTGTTACCCTACGTCATTCTTCCTCATCTTACCTGGTACTCCATCATTTAAAAAGTTATCATACACCAACAATGTGAAGCGCAGATTCCCCCATTCCGAGCTCGGCACATAAAGGCACGCCGACTATGTAAACAGAACTCGGATTTAAACACGTTGAATGCAGAAGCAAGCTTTTGTACAATTTCCTCGGAGGTTTAGGGGCTCGTTTCTTCTTTGCATCCCTGTGAATCGATGTTACCGGTTGTACCCTGACAATCTCTCATATAAAAAGTTTCATAACTTTTCTCTATTATAACCGCACAAATGACAACTTCTTATTAAAGGTAACAACGCGATATTGTCTTGTCAGCATTATCTTGAATATTATTTTTGATTACTTTCCATAAGTAATCTCCATTTTCACAACTCTGTGACACGTAAGCCGATCGTAATAAAGTTCATAACTCGTTCTGCCAGAGTATTAAACATCTCGTCGGTAGAATAAATTATGGCAGCCACTGTTAAGCCAACTAATCAAATTAAACAACACCGCACGAATAACTTTGTTACGCGTTAATTTGCTTGCTGCACCGGTTCATCGCAATTAAAATGTTTATCAATATTAAAGGAGGATACAGCTGTAATTGCAACGAGGAATGTATTAGCCAAAGGGGATCAGTGTTGGAATATTAAACACTAAAATTGATAATACGAAGGACAAACGAGCAATTCCTGCATACGTTTCGTGTGAAGATGCACAACGAAGGTACATACGCAAGAATACAATGAAAATTGTAATACGACGTTCAATCGTCTGTATCCGAACATTTCCCGCTAACGAATCCGCTGACAGATTCGAAATACACATTAAATCTCGTTAAATCTGATCACTTTCCGATACTTCGCTCGGTTCGATCGACAACAATTTCTCTACTTACATTAACAATCAAGCGAACTAGCCCGATTCCATTTACATGAATTTATAATTAAAACGGTTTACATATTCTTCCGTAACGATTTAACATCCCTTTAATAAATCCTGGCTACGCCCTTCTGCCCATATTCCATCTGTACATCTCCGTCCTAAGCGAATTTGAAAAATCGTTTAAAAATGACAAATCTGGTCAAGCCTTCTTGGTTGTTTGGTACACGTGGAGGATGCTTTTTATCTGGAGAAATCACGGGACCTCTCGAAGTTTTATCGAGTACCCGTCAACCGTCCGCGGCACGTAGCAATTACGTCTGCGCTTATGTGCGAAGGGACAAGGGGGCTCGGGGCACCGGGGAATCCGGCTTGGCACGCCGGCGTTTCGATTCGCATTTTCATCGCGACTTATCCATCATACGTCGCTTCCCCGTCTAATCCATCACGGCGCGATTTCCCCGCAGCGTGTGTGGCCCGGTCGGAGGGCTGAGAGAGGCGCATGCGCACGGACGAACGTCATCCCCACCAGTAGGCACCACCACACGCCACCACCCGCCACACGCTCCAACACGCGTCACCACCCGCGCGTCCGCACGACCGGCCCGTCTCGCTTTCAGGAACAGAGCCGAACATTACGTCTTCGTGAACCTTTGTGCCGAGTCGATATCAATCTTTCCGCGCGGTTTTACAAGGGAAACGTATCTCGGCTCGAATGACTTTCGCGGATTCGCCCTCCGCCTCTCGCCATCCCTCTGATCACGGCCTTCTCGGGTTCCCTTTACACGCTTTCCCGCGCTAAAAAGATGAAATCCGAGTCGGCGGAATGGCGAAGGAGTGGGCAGGAAAGCTCGTGAAACTTTGGCAAACTATTTTCTTCCGTGGCTTTTGATTCCTCGCTCGGGTCTTTTCGAGGTAGGGGAAGGACGAATAAGGAAAGCACTGGAGCTTTCTTTTCCTCTGGAGAGCTTTGGGACGAAATGACATGAATTCCTCGTGGTCCTGCGTGGAACACGGATATTCGGCTTGAACGAATACCGTATCTTTCGACGCTGGTACTTCTTACTGTATTTTTTTCGGGCGATGTACAGGGTCTGGGAATTTCGCGGAGCGTGCGGGGGAGAAACGTAAGCTCGTAGCAGCGCTTTGACGTTTAGGGAACTACTTTTCCTCGTTCTAAGTTACAGATATTGCATTTTTCAAAGTTTCGGGAAACGAGGAAACGAGTGAAAGAGAGTGGGGGAGGGGGGAGGGGGGAGAAGGGGCTTTTATTTCTCTACAGAGCTTTGAGATGAGATGATACGAATTTTTCGTGGTTTTATGCGGAGTAAGTATTTTACTTTGAACTACTTCCGTAATTCTCTGTGCTCCCTTTCCTCCCCCGTCACGTTCCGGGAACTCATTTCAATTCAAACGTTAGAGGAGAAGGAAATTATAAACTGACGGAATCTCGAAAATATTGAAACTATGCTCGACTGCCTCGCTTAACCGGGTCGTGTTTGCTTCAAGACACTATTTTTATAGGTTCTGCTGCTATCTGCTTAAATGACTTTACTCATTCCTTAAAAGGGAATTATAAAATCCTAAAAACTTATGCAGATATTTACAATTTCAATTCGATTATGTCAGACGCTCAGAAATGCCCAAATTTTGTTCGCAGCATAGCGAATTATGTTATTACAAAAGTTATAAATCGTTTAAGTATTTATATTACATCTTTTATTATTTAATTAACCGTTCTTTTACCTGGTATGCATACACCGCGTAAATAATTAGAATTCCTCTGCACTGAACCCGAGCACCGTATCCGATAACGACGGATTCCCGGATTTGTATCTATCGAGATCGTTTAGCCAGGTCGAAACTCCTAAATGCAGCCTTAAATTTCACCGAGCCGTTCCAGAATTGTTCCGTATAAGCCAATTGTGATAAAACGAGATTTACTTGGGGCGACGACCGCAACTTTTGCGGGCATTCCCGAGGCGCGAATCAAACGCGACCGATGCACATTCGCCGAGTTACGAGCGTCGTCGTTCGCGAAACTCGGCGCGATAACGCAATAACGTTCGATTATTGGTAGTCACGGTGCAGAGCCGTGCAGTCGCTCGTATATCAAAGCTCGCGCATTCGAGCTTGACACCCCCTGCATCCCTCACGCCGCACCCCGAGCTTGCAGCTTCCGCGACTCGCGCGTCTCCAATGCGCGAACCCTGTAAAAGCCAGCGGTGACCGGCCGCGCCCCTCGCCGCTCTTCCACCCCTTTTGTCGGGAATCCATCTTCCCTCCATCCATCCGTCCTTCTAACCAGTGCCCGTAAGATCGCCAAACCGAGCTTCTCCGATTTCTACGACCTCCAAATTCGATATTTTATCCAGCCCGAGTGAACTTTTCGGAACAGCCTTTGCCGTGAAATTTCTCCAATCTTTCATATGGGGTACTTCTCGCACACTTTTCCCTGTGCTTTTAGAAAAATGTGCACCGTCAGCTCCACAAGCTTTTATGACTCCGGTTGCGGCGTAGGATTGATAGAAGCAACATCGCCTGGAAATTTAATATATGGGTTTGGAAAGGCATTTACATTTTATTGGTGGGCGAGTTTCGGGCAGTAATTCTGTGTGGGGTAGCCGAGGCTATAGGATTCGATGACGTGGTCGTACGTTTTCTGAGCGGACCGCACCCAGAATCGCGTGAAAGGATAGAAAAAGAATTTGTTAAAACAACGAAGTATGAAATAAATTTAAGATAAGTGAAAAAATTGGCAGAACCAAATGAGAAGAGGTATTTCAATCCCACGTTCCTCCTCGTATCCCACATTCTCTTGATTCGGATTTACATAAGGACGCTCAGCAATGTTTATAAAAACGCGTAATCCACATATCGGGGTAAGCCGGCTTTCATACAGATTACAACTCCCATGAAGAGTTATGTATCGCCGACGCAAGTGTCTCGAGTTTCGGACACGGCAACCGAAAACGGGGCTGGTGATTTATCACTCATAATTAATGGTCAGTTCGCGGAGAATGTCGCGCGTGGCTCTATCTCGCTCTCTCACCCTCTGTTTCGTGTTCTGGATGGGCGTGTACGGGGATTCATCCCGAACCTGTCCATCGAAACAAAGAAGCGCGTTAAAGCTCTCTTTCCAACTTACCACGACTTTCCTGCGGACGACTCTATCTTTCTCTTTCGCACCCACGTGTATTCTTTTTAATCACTTTCTTCCCTTCCTCTTCTCCAGGCAAACACGCAACGGGCTTCCACTGTGTATCCATTAATTCATTTCGTACCAATCCATTTAGACGAAGGAGAGCTCGTTAAAGCGTTTTTTAAAACTTGTTTGCAGTCCCCTCGTCCGACCTTCCCGTTTTCGTTGCTCCCTCAGGAGCGAAGTCAGCTCCATAATGAGACGACGTTCGATCCGAACTCATCGTTGGACGGCTCTATCGAGGATTGTCGATACAGCGCCAACGGGGAAACCTATCCACCAGTGTGTAATAAACTGTTATCAATTTCGCCCTCTCGCTCCCCCTTTAGCCGTATCTGCGTCTCTCGAAGCGATCATGGTGGAGAGGTGAAATGGGTCAGTCCTGTCCACTGGAGCCGCTTTGAAAGCTCTATTCCGTTGTTTGCCGGGTCGAGAGGTTCGTGTCCAGGAATTTCCCTGGAATTCATCGATAGCTTTCTCTCCCTCTCTTCGCCCGATTGTTTCTCCCCCTTTTCACCCGGAATTTCGCCCTCTGCGTGTCCCCTGCGGGGCCAATGTTGCCCTTGTAACGTATGATTCTTTAAGGTCACGTCCCTTTATTGACCTTATTTTGCCAATTATCGACGCATCACCCTCGACTCGTGCCTCCTCCCCTTGGGGTATAATAAAATCCTCTTTCCATAATCTCTTCAGCGCCACTCGAATTTTTTCCCCTCTCCCACGAGTTTTCCCGGAAAGTCGGTCCGAAATCCTCGTGCTTTCCGCGTTTCTCGGTTGTTACATCTTATACTTGAAATATAGTTTCCTCTCGCCAATTTTACCTGGGAACTTTATATTATGCTTCGTTCGGAGAAATTTCATGTTTTTTAACTTAGCCTTTATCGACTCGGGAGGTATTGATAAAAGAATGATGTATTAACTAATGTGATCCGTATCCGGTGAAAATAAAATAACGCTTCACTGAAATAAATGTGGGGCAAATAATTTAAAAATTAAATTACGCACGCCATTTAAATGTTAAATCTTTTACAAAACCTAACTTAATCCATGCCTTTTTTCGTTATAATATCGCAATACCAATTATCGATTTTAACGGCTTTAATATCCGGAGTTATAATACCCGAGCTCTTCCGCGTACACATTTCTGGACAGCGTTCAATTTCTTTTTCATATCGGCGAACCGGTATGTTCCCGACACAGTAGAAATGGGTAATACTACTATTTCTTTGTCATGGTTTATTGCCGACCAGCCTTCTCCCTTGAACAATTTTCTAAAAATACCGTTATGTCTTCGTATGGTCTTACCGTGCGAATTCAAGATCTAAACTAATTTAAACTCACGCAAATATAAGCAGAATTGTTCATGGAGGAACACCTTCTCATTGCGGAATTATTTCCGAATTTATCTAAATTCCTCAGTCTTCAGCCTGAGTACGCCTGTTTGGGTCGTTGCGACGTAAGGGCCGTTATGTCAAGACCACAATATAATCGGCTTACACCATCACAGCCTGACTAACCTATGGAACGGACTAGACAGGAATGATCCTCGAAAGCCCGAATATTCAGCCCAGGACCTATGGTCCTACGGCCTCCTACAAGTACCCTGCCAGCCATCGATGGTTATCTCGCGGACCTACTGCCCTCTCCGGCCGCGCGGCGTACTAGCTGCGGGAACTGCCCGGAATTTCAATCGCCCAAGGAGCAGAGCCCGCCGAGCCGAGTTGTGGCGTGCTATGACGTGCCGTAACGTGCCGTGAAATGCCGTGAAATGCCGTGAAATGCCGTGAAATGCCGTGAAATGCCGTGAAATGCCGTGAAATGCCGTGAAATGCCGTGAAATGCCGTGAAATGCCGTGAAATGCCGTGAAATGCCGTGAAATGCCGTAAAATGCCGTGAAATGCCGTGAAATGCCGTGGCGTGTCGTGACGTGTCGTGGCGTGCCGTGGCGGGCCGTAACGGGCCCCGAGGCGACGCCTCGGCAGGCCATGGCACGCCATGGCACGCCACGGCACGCCACGACATGCCTCAGCACGCCACGGCACGGCACGGCATGCCACGGCACGTTACGGCACGTCACGGCACGCCACAGCATGTCAGGGCACGTCACGGCACGTTAGGGCACGTTACGGCACGCCACGGCACGTTACGCCACGGCTCGGCCCGGCTGGCTCAGCTCCTTGGGTGATTCAAATTCCGCTCTGCTCCTGTCGCCAGTACGCGGTGCGGCCGTAGAGGGCAGTAGGTCCGTGGAGTAACCATCGAAGAATGGCAGTGCACCAGAAGGCATGCTGCCCAAAAGGGTTTGTCGCTAATTCCTCCACCAGTATTCCTACAAGCGATTACTTGCTCTATTGGTTTCCCTTAAATTTTAAACAAGAATCTGATCTTATTTAACAGTTCATAATCAATTAAGTAAATGATAAATGATTGTTCATTATCAATTCTATGAAATAAGGAATTTAAGTTAATCTAATATGCTTAATTTTCTTATGAAGATGCAATTATGTGGGAGAGGAGAAAAAGGATAAAATGAAAACTTTAATCAACCGTTTAAATTCGAGTAAACTCGGTTCCTAACATTTCGAATATTTTATGTACGGTTCATGGCTTTTAGCTATTTACTCTCTTTTTTTTTTCCCACCTCAGGAATGCATATTTGATGGGAAAAATACCTACCACTAAGGACGGCGCATTCTGGTCCACATCACGCATACCGATTTACCTCGATCCGAAGTCAGGGCTGTACCTATACGTTCGCCATCCGCGACATCATCCTCGTCGAAGCGTAAACTCGTTTAATCCAGCGTGATAGGAAGGAAAGGAAATCGTAAAAATCAATAAGTCGTCGACATAGCTGGATAGTTCACACGATTTTTTTAAATATCAACCCACAGAGCAAGGGACATTTTCTTCTCGCGGATATCACATATGACACGGTCATGTGTAATTATACGAAATGCAAACTGCGATTTTTCTGTAAAGAGTTATTTCTATAATGTTAAGACTTTTAAGAATGTGCGTATTAAGAAGTATACAAAATACAACCGCAAAGGTACCGTGCAGAGGTAAACATTAGGTTTAAATTATACGTAAACACGGTGATATGAGTAGGGACATTTTGATAAGAAACTTTCTCCGGAGCTGCCATCCATCTAACTTACCACGAGTTCATGAGCATTTTTCGCTCCGTCGAAGGTCGGACCTCGTGGACGCCGGATCCCTCGAGACACCCGCTATAAAAGGAGGAAGGGTTACGCGCACGACGCGAAGCAGGAGACACTCGGTCGACGGGCGCCCCGGGGCCGACACCCGGAAGAATGGAACGACGACGAGAGGAGTGCCAAGGCGAGAGAGGGTTTTTATTTAATTAGCGAGATGTAGCTTGGGCTCAAAGCCCCCCAAGAGTTCTGGCCGGGGGCTTAAAAGAAATGGCATCCGTACCGCGGCCGTTTTCGAGAGGCCGCGTCACGCGCTTCCCTCCTTGTCGGCTCGCTCGGTATGAAGTACGGGATAGGAGATGCCGAGTGTGAAACATACGGAGTACGAAGTATGAAGGACGAAGCACAGTGTACCCAGAAGTAGAAGCGAGACTACGACCAATTTTCCCATTCTTTTCTGACTCCTAGCTGAACTTCGATCACTCTATGTATTGTTTTCTTCTTAATAATTTCATTACCGTTGTACTTTCTTCGGACGTGTATTTCTTCGTTCGTACATTTACGATTAACCCATATTGACCATTCAAAGCCGAGAGGAGCCGTTTCTGGATATGATATACAGATGTCACTTGTGGATTTGGAAACCGTTTCCTCTACGTCGACTCGAGAAGATACCACACATAGAAAAAGAATTCCTAGTCATAACAAGGCATTTTACTTACAGCAACAAATGCGAGCTCTCGAAAATGGGCCAACAAAAGTTCCGTCCTGGAAACCTTTTTGTTATATGGAAAACGAAAAACCGATTGCTTCCTTGGGACAACACAAATTTTATTCGTAATTGCAATACTTTTTTCTAGCAACAACAAATTGTATATTATATATATAACTTTTTATACATTGGACTGGATCGTTTCCTACTATGAAACTGGGAAACTTTCATGATGATTATATATTTCATGTACTAGATATCGACGCTGTCGAAAACGTACGGCTTTGGCACGCGTGTCTGAAAAGACGCGTAAAGTGCTTCCCTCCTTTTTGCCGTCAGACCATGAAATATGGAATAACCGTGCGCGTCGCCACCGCGACCGATTTCACCACATCCTCTCAACCGTCTGTATCCATTTTCGTCTATTCATCTATCTTAAGGAGCCTCGCCTCCTTGTCTACTGCTCTTTATACTTTTTCCCTAGTTTTCGTTCTCGTCAGTCATGGCACGGCTTTCTTTTCTCTCTCCAACGCACGAGAATAGTAAATGATTATCATACTGATATGCCACAAGATTATCCCTTTCCCTTCGGTTGTAAAAATCAATTCTTTCGGGTAAAACGTCGCACTTATGCTCGGAAAGTGACACGAGGAAATAGGCATTCAAAGCGAGGTGGTGCCATATTTTTTCCATAATTTTCTTGCTTCCTGCTATATCAATTTCGTGAAATCACAGACAGAATTACCCTCACATGAGAAGTGGTTCGAGTGCAATTAACTATCATAGAGCTGTAAGCAGAGATCAACGTTTCCCTTTGAAGTCCCATCATTAGAGATTAGTGCAACCAAATGAAAAGTTGGTAATTATATGTTCATTCGCAGAAAAAATCGCCACCTCGTCAAAGGGAGGGATCATCGTGCTTCTTTGAATTTCTGTCAGCTGGAATCAATGCCATTAAATGAAATATGATATCGCGGCCGGTTTGAAAGACTACACAAAGTTCTTCCTTTTTACCCTTGGACCACGCACGCAGAGTATCCGTAGACGGTAGACACGACCGATTTCACCACATCCTCTCATCCGGCCATATCCATTTCCAACCATCCGTCTATCCTGTGGCACTTCATCTCCCTATCTGTCGGTACTACCTCTCCCCTTTCTCTCATTTCTCTCTTTTCTAGTCGCGGCGCAGCTCGGTACTTTGTCGGCATACCGCGTAGGGAATGGGGACCTACCACGGGTGGACACAGAAAGGGTTGTCTCTTTCACCTGACTCCCTTTACTAGAAATCAATTTCATTAAATAAAATGCAGTAGCCTTAGACGACTAGCAACGCGGGGTGGATTTCAAGTGAAGTATCACGGGAGTACGGAACAAAATTATCTCTCTTCGGTGACTTTACCAGAATATAGTGTTGGATGAAAAGTTATCTACGCGAATCGTGGTACTGCAACATAATCTTATAAATTTGTTAAGCACTGGCTCATAAGATATAGAAGCTATTCGCTGGTAATGCGTTAAGTGGAATATTCACGATGACTTGGTAAGCTCCATTCTGCGATTAAATATCAAGTACTTATAGATTAAACGATGTGAATAATGTACCTAACACTAATTTACATTACTATTTTCATTTCTTTTGCGATGTCGAAGCAATTATCTTTAAAATGTGGTCTCACGATGCCCTAATATATGGTTTATAGTCGTATTTTTTGTTTCATCTTGAGTGCCTTGTCGGGTTTGATAACCCTTTTAAGGGACGTGGGGTTTATTATTTAGCGCGTCACCCTCTTCGGGGTCGAGGTACTCGGCTTGTTTACCTTCACGTGGCTAACGAAGCGACAAGGTTCGGTACGGTTTATAGCCCTTTTCAACAAATCTAACAAGTGTTATTTCAAGTGCGCTTAATTGCCACTTAATACTCCTAATCGAGGAAATGAGCAGGCGAGAAGGGTATACCGTTGTAATAACTATTATGTGCCAATTACCTACAGAAAGTGCCGCAATCGTTTCGCCTCACTCTCCCTTAAAGATCCATATGTTCATGTTTATGTTTACATTTCTCTATCTAAATCGCATAAAACAGTTCAAATGATCGTTTTAATGGATCTTATCATTTTCTCACGTCCGTGTCGATAGAAAAAGGTAAATAATTAAAATAATCTCCACATTCCGTTCATTTGTTTATATTAATTTCGAATTTTGTTATACTTTACTCGTTCTCTGATCTTTAAGGCCAGCATTATCTTGGCCCGATTCGTATTTTTTGTGATTGAACCAAAAACTAGTAGGATGCACGATTTCCGTGTAACCTCTAACTTCTTTGTTCACAGTTTCAAATCCAAAAACCGATCCGCTCTCAAGTTATGAGATGAACGGACAGACAAACAAACAAACAAACAATTACACATTAGTAGTTGCATACGTACCTGTTCTTATAATTCAAGGAACATTCACCTCAGAAATTCGTCTACTTCCTCTTATGTTTTAGAATACAGACGACAATCTCTCCTTTCACAACCAATCATGAAAAAATAATAATCTCGATAACCGAATGTATCCGGTTATTGAAATACTCGCGAAGCCTTCCTTCCCCGTCTTTATCCTTGCCTCTCCACTCTTCAAATCTCATTTTGACTCCTAAAGAGATTTCGGGATTATTCTTTGAAGCTAAGCTGGAACACGGAGATTGTCCCTTATCCTGTGGATTCTGCGGTCCGATGCTCTGGATAATGCTTCGAGTAAGGACGGCCGAACCCGATGCCAAGGACTATGGAACAACGTTTTCAAAGACACCTCGACATCCCGCATGTCCCATTATAGAAATACCCGCCATAAATGCGAAAGAATGACAACCCGAGTATTCCGGTATCAGATCGGGCACGACGTACCTACGCTCCAAGGCGTAATTCTCAATAAAACTGACAAAGGCAATAAACGTTTACCGGCATTATTGCCGTAACAATAGCAGATTTGCGTTGCAAGCCAGTGGGCGACCGGTGGCGGCTGATATTACCCATAACAAACCGAGTTATTTCTCTTCGGGCCGTTCATGAGACATCCGCGAGAGCAATCAGCCATTCCCATTCAACCGTCCCGCGAGTCGGCGAAGTGCCCCGCGCGTTATTAAAATAACCGCCTCGCCTTCTTTCTGCGGCCTTATCTAAAACCCTCGATCGGTTAGATGGGATTCACCTCCGAGAAGCTTCCCGAGCGGGGAGGCGTCTTTGGCACGGTCCAGCTCTGGCGACCCTCGCGTGGGGTGTCCACCGAGGGTTGGGCAGCGGCACGGCAAAGACGTCTAACGACTTGTATACATACTCGGGGGAGAGGCGAAGATAGGGGCAGCGTAGAGCAGCGCGATCGAGCATAAATGCTCCAGCCGCGGCGCCGAGTAAATACGAGATACCGCGGGTCGGAGGTCGGAGGCGGAAACGAGCGAAGTAAGCGCGGGGGTGGGTTTAGCGGTGCCGCGCGGCCAGGCCCGCGCGGCGGGGAGAAAGAACAAAGAGGAACTGCAATAAAAAACTTATTAAAGGGTCTTGGCCGCGAGTCCCGGCAAATATTTGACCGGTCTCTAGAGTCCGGTCCTCCGGACCGTTATGAGAGAACTAACCTCCCACCCTTGGCACTCCCTCCCTTTTACGACTTTATACCATCCGATTTGTCCTCTTCCTCCTTCTCCGTGGGGGGAGGAAGACGGACCGCGGTCCTCTCTTTCCTTCGCTTTTCACCTTTCCCCTGTGTCTACGGGGTCGTTTAAACGATTCGCGGACGATTCTCAAACCCCGCCGACCGATTCAACTCCCGGCCCGAGGACGCGAGGTTCAGTCGCCGAGGACGCGCCGCCCCGCGAAAGGCGTCGCGGCGACTCCGGCATCCAATCGGATGGGCCCGCCGCACACCTTTCACGTCGATTCGGCCACTCGCCCCTGATTGGACTAGTTTTGCCCCCGGGAGATTGCCTCGTTCCCGACCGGACGATCGAGTTCTCGCCTCTTCGCGCCTTTCCAGCACTCCGGACACAGTTTCTCTGCCTTTAGGAACTCGTACGTTTGGTTCCAGCTTTTATTTCCTTCCTGCCCTGTGTGCGCGTATTTCTGCGCCTCTCCATATGTCGCAGTTATACGCGTCTTCGATTCTATAATGGTTCTTCGTCTTGTTTTCTCCCGGATCGTCTGTGACGGTATCAATTTGCCCCGTTCTATTACGACGCGTACGCATTATTGTCTCTTTTGTTTCTCGCGTTCATTTTCTCCTTTTTTATTCGGGTGATATATTTCAGTGGGATACAGGCGAAAGATCATTTGGACTCACGTGATCGTCATCCTCTCTTTACTCGGACGGCAACTTCCCCCTCGTAAAAATGATCTTCTTTCCGCCCTCGATTCACCATATACTATTCTAATTTCTGGAAGAGATATATGATCTTCAAATGGATTTCGTCGGATCTTTTCATTCTACCATCTACGTCATTCACCCGATACCTATGCATTGTGCACTATGAACATGCATGACAAATGGAGTCGATCATTCTTCGTCGAACGTTCGGTGTGAATCTCTTCCCTTAAAGAAAGGAACGCTGACAGAAAGTTATAAACATTCTCACAGAGTAACTTCTCATAGCTATAAATCAGATATCGTGCTTTACTTCGGAAATATACAAATACCTATAGGATTAAGTTGCTGTAACTTGCCGAATAGCTCTGGTCCAGGACCAGTGCTTATCACCAGGGACTTCCCCTAAGCAGTTAGACCGTTAATATCGATCTTGCACAGGATCAATTGATATCATTATAGGTTGACGTGACCGACTAAAGGCCAGGTATCGCAGTTTCTCTCGGTGATGCCCCACCATCGATCTCACCGTCCCTGGAGTTTAAACAATTCCAACGTACATAAGCGTTATATTTGTTTTACGATTCGTAAAAATGCGCCCGGTTAAAACGGATGCGCCGAAGTTCGTTTCATCCCCGCTATTACATTTTTCTGTCCGGTTCGCAACGTGGAAGGCCGTGACGGGTGGCACCACTCGTTCGTTTCTCGTCGATCGTACCGACCGATATCCTCTTCGAGGGCAGAGCCAACAATTGCGTTTTCCATTGGCGATTCCGGATCCTCAATCGCGCGGAGTAAGGATATCGGTATTGTTTTGGGACGCATTGTTTCGCGCTACCCGCCACGGCGTGCTCATTGTTTCGAGTGGCATTGTTTAATAAATGCGCACTATTGTCCGCGGTTTATCGGCGGAGTAGTGGAGCGGAGAGAGTCCTTCGTTTCCTCCCTCGATTCCTTCGTTACCCTCGCCCGTCCTCCGGTCAATCCGACATGTGGAACGTTCCGGAGGACGCGATAGGAATTTCAATCTACCTCTCGATTCTTCCCCGCAACGTATCCGGCTCCACTAATCGAAAAAGGCACTAGAAACTGTCGCGAGTGATATGAAGCGTCTCCCCACCGGAAACTCCACGGACTGCAAATCATCGAAATAAAGCGCGTACTGTACGCGAATCGATAAGCTTTAGATACGTATGGCAAATCGATTGACGTATATTATACGTGAACGGTAACCTATGTCGCATGGAACACCTTAGCTGCGGTCGATCGATCAGTTAATTAATACGTACAAAGTGTACCGTACACGTGTATTTTGTCACGGAGTATATCTTTTGAAAAGAAAATGGATTTTCACCCTGTCCTGCCATTAGTATAAGTTCGAATGGTGTAAAAATCTAGTTTGAAGTGAAAAGTCCGCAATAGAAATAAGTCTATGATTGCAAAGTAGCGAGTATGGCATGCGGTTCGTTATTCATTATTATTTACTGCTGTAGCAACAGCAAGAGGCTGACAAAAGATTCCTTTATGGATTTAATTTGCACCCGCATACCAGCCATTCAATTTTTTTCAAATACTTAATTTTCTAGTCAAAGAGGGAATCGCTTGCGAACATCGCGGCACTTGTAAAAGAATATAAAACGATAATGCCGATTCGAACGTTCCTCCTTTCTCTTTTCTTCCCTAACGTTGAAGGTTCATTCAACGAAATTCATTTCGTTTCACCTTCATTCCTTCTTAGCGTCTTTCAAGATGCTTTAGCCTGGGGCGCTGCTTAAGATTCCAAGAAACGAGATTTATCGAATTCGATGCGATTCGAGAAATACGATGCTGAAATACGGGAAAAGGAAACCGAGACGACGGAAACAGGAAAATAATTTTCACAGGTATCGTCGAAATTTCCTGCTTTATTTAAATTATTAAATTGGATACTGCATCTAAAGAAAAAAAAACAAATATCACAATTAATTTTTAGTTCCACAATGAAGGACCTTCCGTAAAAATTGCGTTCGTGCCTAAGAAAGAACAATACTATCAATATATGATATATAATATCGGTAGTAAATCCTTATTGATATTGCTTACATCTTCGTTCCTTCACACTTGTTTCCTCGAGAAATTCATTCCTAATGCGAGACACATCCTAGTTCCTTCCCCAAGTCCACGGCACTCGCCACAAAAAGACGAAAAGGATAAAAACAACTCATAAAAAGTGAAAAAGAACGTAAAGCGTTAATGCCGCTGGCATTTCCTCCCCTGTACCTTACCCTCTACTTGGGAGAAGCCAAGATCTCATCGAACGAATTTCATTTCATCCCAACCAGATCTCGGTGCGCGCTTTCCGTAGCGCTAAGCGACCCTACTCCCAAACCTCTGGAACGAAATTTCTCGACTTTCCCCAACGACTCTCCCAGCAAAAAAAATCGGTGAAAACAGAAATTGAAAAAGAACGAAGCACCCAGAAACTGCAGAGAAAACGAGAAAGACCCAAAGAATCCGCGGAAAGAACTTCCGCGTCCTGTGCCGCGATCCTTGGCGAACCGTCTTTATGGACGAGAGTTTCTTGCGCCTTTAGCGGGTTTCTCTAATTCATCGAAGAGGTCCGATCTTCTCCCTAACCGTTCGTTCCGGTCCGAGGACTTCGCTCGGAAGCGGAAAAGGGACAAAGTTGCCGTTTCCACGAGAAGGATCTCGGAGACGGCCCCTTTGCCCGGACCCTCCGACGACCTCTGCCTCTCTTCTGGATTTCTCTTTCGGGTTCACCATTCGTCCTTCCTCTTCCCTCCTCGGCAACTGCGATAATTTTATTTTCGGCCCTCCGCCTCATCGCGAACTCGCCGGGGCACCCGCGGGCCTCCCTCCGCGAGGGCGAAAACGATGGAAGGAAGGCTCGTGGGTGGACGAGTGCGAGGGTGAGGCCGACGTCGAGGCCGAGGACCCGGCAGGCGGTCTCGAGTGTCTTGTCAATATGTATAGTGTCATCGATGTCTCTCCACCGGACGACTATCCTTCCCGCATCGGCGCATATATATGCGGGAGTTCGCCGGCGCACATTATGTACCGCTCGCGTCTGGTGCACATAAGAGCAAGAGCGCTGCATCCCCGAGCTCGCGGGGCTTTGAGATTATCGCTCTTCGTCTCGCCCCTCAGGACCCTCTTCCCGCAACTCGGTTACCGCTAAATAATTAACGCGATATTCCACCACGAAGCTAGGATTGACCTTCTCTCGCCTCCCGCAATCGATGGACCGCGAAACTTCATCGGATAGCCACCCGTAAGATCGACGATCCCGCCAAGTACTTTGGACTTTGCGGAAGTTTGCCCTCTCGCGAATTCGAATTCTTTTGCATTGCCTGCACGTCTCTAAGGGTGCACGTTTGTAGGGAACGAGCCATGCCGATGTACGCCGTTTGTATGCACGATTCCTGATCGAGGAAGAGCCATACGGAGGGAAGACTCTTTCGTCCGCGTCACGTGGAAATGCGTTGTAAATGTTACTCGTGCTCTTAGCATTGTCTATGTACATGAAGAAGTATGGAAGGGCCTAGGTATTTTTCTCTGTAAGTGGATTTCGCTGTTGGTGAGGTCGACGGTAAGGGTAGATAATACCTACTTCTCGGTACTGCGTATGTGGGCAGAACGTTTATCCGGCTATTTTAAGTTTTACGTATAATTTCTGCGTTTGCACGCTTTAATGTTGTCTCGTCCATTTAATCGTAAGAAATTAATTTACATAGTTCAGTAAATATAGATATTTTTGTCTATCCGTTAATGTCGATGTTTTAAATAGCGAAGATTCTGGACATGAACCGAGTAAGCGTTATGTCGAGAATTGTACCACCCATAATGATGAATAATTTGTTATACGTGCGTCATTACGTCCCTCGTAGATAATTTTCAAACGGTATTTATTCGTCCCGTGAGGTGGATCCCTTAAACTGAAATTCCCTTGCATAATCTTGCCGACGTAAGTTTCGCTTTAAGATATTCAGAAGTTTCGTCAACTATAATCTTCGATATAAGTAAACAGAGGTTGAACAAAAGTTCCTATCTCGCATTCTAAACCGTTATTACAGCGAATCCATGAAATTCGCGATGAATTTGCATTGTTACTTTGAACAACTCCCCACCCACGTTTGCTTTCTTTATAGTCTGTCTGGGAATAAGTACCGTAGTATGTATAATTAAAAACAACACGCTTCAATGGAGGCATAAAGTACCTCCTTTTAAGTCACTCGTAAACTGTAATGTCCATTAGCGGTTCCGTTCTTTGATCGGGTTTAATGAACGGATGAAAGACTCGTGCCGAGCCGAATGGACCACAGCAGGTAATAATCGCCACACTTCGTGGCATGTTTGATAATTACAACTGCCAAGCTAATTGTAAATTATTTCCCTTAGAACTAGATACTTTATATATCTACATTCCTGTTTGACGAGTACCTTTTTCACATTTAATTCGAAACTTGTTCGAAGCTAACCCCGACCACCATACGATTGCTAATACTTTGTAGAGGGAGGAGCTATCAATACCTAATCGCAGCCGTGAACGTGACTAATGTTTTATTGAAACTGTCGAAATTGCGACACATAATCCATCCAGTACAAATTAACGTGATTAATAAATCTCGATCTAATAACGGATTCTGGATTAGTCTACTATTTTTGCGTTTCATGGGCGTCATTAATTTCTAATGAAACGTCACTCCGTTCCCAACCACAAGCACTGGATTTCTATAATATCATGCTATGTACATATTACAATTTACAAAACCGAGAAAAATAATTTAAATTACAGTTTCAATGTCGGTCGAATCCCTAGACACTTCGTGTTCGCACTTAACCAAAGGAACATTCTTGATCTATAATTGAAGTCATTGGAGAGTGACTTTAGATCGTGGGGGTGATTAAGGAAATTTTCAGCTGTAGGTATTTATTCATAATTTTCTAGGACACTCCCTCCGTCTCGTCATCTTTCCTGTACTCATAGTGTACCAAGTTGCAAAAAACATACGAAAAAGGTGGCACAAGGTCGCTGAAAGGGTGCAGGAACCCCCGAAGACTCGCACTCGTCGTGCCCGCTGAGAACCTCTGCCCTGTCGGTTTCCCCGACGCATTCACGACAGAAATAAATGCGGAGTGAAAAGGACTTGGGTTCTTTTCATGGAAGAATATAATTGCCCGAAAAATAAAGGATTGCAAAGTCTGTTTGCTCGCGCCTCTTTTTCCGTTTCTCCCTGTCCATCTCTATCGTGGAGTTTCTCTCCCTCGCCAGGGCCACGACTCGTGGAAAGGTCACTCGAAACACGGGTCAACGAATTCGCAATTACGATCTTTTACGTTGGCTTGGCTGCCTACTCTTTCGCGACTTAGAAGCCAAGCGCGGTTTTCCTCCGCAACGTAATCGTTTCCTTTCCGCCGCGTCTTACGTACCGAGTGTCGGTTGCGAGACTTGGGTTAGACTTAACGATTAAACCAGAGAATCAAAGAAATGACTCTTCTTGGGGTAGTCGGTCGAACCAGTACAAGAGGTTCACTAAACTGATAAAGAATTCATTGATAAGGAGATTAACGAAATGCGACTCTCACATACCTTTAAGCCATAAATCGGCATGCACTCGTAGGGTGAAAAAAGGGAAAAATCGATAAGCGCAGTTTTAAAAGGTGGAATTATTTTTATCGAATATTAAAATGATATCAAATTATGATGCAATGCGGGGATGTATGTAAACTAATTTACATGAGCCTCTCTAAAACTCCGACGGTGGCAACAGTTTCCGAAGTATGCCTACCAATCACTCAAGACATTTAGTAACCAATCAAGGAATCTGATTATTTTCCTTCGTAGTTAGTCATATCCAAGATAGGAAAGTTTAAACTATCGATAAACTGGCACTTATCGATGTATATACGACTTGGCGGAGTTCGTTGTCACGAATTGCCGAAACGCGTAATGCTGAATTTCCGAAACTATCGAACTTCACGATCTGCCCCTAATTCGATTGCTATCAAGTTCTGTAGTCAGATACTAATTTAGTAGAGATACTAATTTTGTGAATAAATTTTGACGAGTACGGAATTTGAATTACTGTAGAAGTTGTATTTGATGACATCTACCAAATATGGATTCCCTATTACTCGAAACCCCAATAAGTATCGGGTTTCGATATTTATCGAAGCATCGATAATTACCGAGCCAACTTAATAATTACTGGACGTCGAGCGCTTCAATATTTCTCGAAATATCAGCAGACACAAATTTTCCATAATTATCGGCAATTACTGCAGTAAATCGTGGAGAAAAAAATGATTATTAATTTATTAACTAAAAAACGTGTAAAAATGTTCAGTAAAGAGTTGACGGAGGCAAGAAGAGATTAAAAAATTGTTCCATGACCTAACATTATCACGACAGTGTCAAAATGCAGACTGATACGTTGAGCAACGTTTTTTAATCCATAATACATAGTTCAATATTAATTAATTATTCATACTATTTTATTATTTGCAATGGATTTATTTAAGTAACACTAATCAAGGAATTACGTTCTCTCACGTTGACGTTACTACACCTTTTTTTGAGAACTCGAAAGTTAAGCGCGACTCTCCTCTGGGACGCAAGCATTTCCTCTTCCCTAGGCACGAGACGTGTCCGAGACTCGAGAGCAAGACAAGAACCTAGAAAACCACTTGTCTGAAGTTCTCACTCTAAGCCGATACCGAGGAACTACACTTTTTCAATTTTGCGCAAAACTGAACACTTCTTAAGAACCTTTATCTTACGGACGGGGCAAATGTTTCAAAGAATAATATTTATTTTTAATTATTATACGTGCGCGACGTATCACCTTCGGGATTTACAAGCCATGTATTATGAACTTTCACTTTTTTGGGCATATTTGCATCGGATTAATGACAAGGGTGTGTACCTTGAAGCAATAACCTTAATTTTCATAAATTTCTACATTCGTTCCAAGGGCGAAAAGGGATCGTTTTACTGGAACCAGTCAATTTCGCTAAACCAGACCGATTGCATATAGATAAATTCCCCATGTTTGGAATTTGTTGACTGTAGACTTATAAACAAAAATCCTATTCATCGCCCTGTCGCATTGCGCGGGTAGCAACGTTCACGTTGTATACGTATCGACATTGTACGTATATTGTTGTGTGCGTTGAAGCGCGGGCGAGATAGTAAACAAACAAAAGGAAACTCGACTGGTTGGAAAAATGTCGGCACCCACATTTAAAATTCTCTAGGCATAAGACTGTCAAGTGAATAGAACACAAATTTGAAATTGGTATGTTCAAATACAACATAGTCAGGCTCATTTCCTATTAGATATCTTGAATAATCATTTGGTAACTAATTTATGTAGTAAATAAAAGTCCCTTTGGCAAAGTGAAAAATCCTCTCTATACTCTTTTCCGGTATCTAGACATAAAATGGCCACATTGCATGTTTAGGATTGAAATGTGAACCAAACGATGCAAAAGGGAGACGAGGGTATACTCTCGTTTCAGTAACGCAAATGTCACGAGCCATGGCAATGTTTCAAACGAACCTGACATGGTATATGTACGATGCAAATGTCGAGCAAATACGAGACGAATTCTAGGTGAATGCGATTGGAGGATTACTGAATTTGTCACCCTTGAAATGGATTCACATCTACTCTAAGGTCTTCTACATAATTGTCATATCCGTAACAGATTGTAGGATTTACAGGCTCGATCAGCCTCCAGCATTCGACAAAAACCTGATTTTCAACATTTATATTTCTCCTCGTAGTAAGAAATTCTTGCGCACTCTATAAAATATATCGTAACAAGGATTGCGCGCAAAAATAAATAATTATTCTCTTCGTCAGTCGACGGCCAGCTTCATCGATCCTTTGCTGATTCTATGAATTTCCAAAGATCTCCAAAATGAACACATTAAGGAGTTCCGTCTCCATCCATGTGTCACGGTACATTTGCCATTTTTATCTCGCGTGCACAGAGTCGAAGTATTCAACCATGGAAGAGACGAAAAAAGGATGCGTTCTCGTTTAATAACTCAAATGTCACGAGCCATGGCAATGCTTCAAACGATTCCCGACACGGCACATATAAAGCGAACCAGGCGGGTGTACTCGAAACGAGTTCGAGACGAATGTGAGAGGAAAGCTCGTGAATTACTTGCCGTTATACCGGCGCCTACGTCCGTGCGAAGCGCTTCCGCATTAAAGCCCTAATTAATCCGTTGCGTTGTCCGCACGCGTTCGCGTTTACGCCTGTAATGTCAGCTGTCGCAACATTTCGAAGCGTGTTTCAACGTGCGCTACGGTTTGTTCGGAAATTCAATTGTTTACAAGGTACCGAGCGTGTATACGCACATACAGCGTATCGCGATGTTAGAAACGTATGAGTTAGTTGTGTTACATTAATCGAGGACAATGGAGTACCTCATGAGTTACTTGCGTGTAGTTAATTGCGAACAATGGTGTCTCATGAGTTTTAAAAAACATTGGCCTCTTCGTAAAAGAGACAAGAATCGTATCTATTTTACCAGTCTACTACTTTTGTAGACACTATTGTACAGTGTTTATGTATTTTTACATGAAAGTTAAGGGTCCCTAAATTGATAATGTAAGGATACGGCATCATTCTAAAAAGGAGCGAGATGCATAATTTCTGTTGAAAAATTGCACGAAGTGTAGAAAAAATTGCTTCAGGGCTCGTTATCCGTACATGTACCGTAGTGACTTTTTCATTACACTTGAGACATGTTTATGGTTGAGACAAGAGTTTCCATTAACCTTCAGAGACGTGTTCGAAAACGTTACATTCTTGTATAATGAATTACGAACGTATGAGTAGGTATGTTTAAAATTAAAAGAGGTAGATTGATATTGGAACAATGACAAATATCGACAATTTCCAAAATCATTGCAGTAAGTGCATATTTTTAGTTGTATTTTAATAAATATTTTGTCACTGTGTTGAATTTGCAGAGAATAAATACATATACAGACATTTCAACTTCATTTATTTTCAATACAAAATAAATTACACGCTGTTTTTGAACATTTTAATGATTAAAAAACATTACAGATATAACTGCACGCCATACAATGAAAAAGTTATGAGCTTCTTATGAAAATATATCAAAGGGGTAATAAGTGATCGAAAATTTCATGAATTTGACCTGTATTGATACTTTCCACGACTCAGCTTGCAGGTGCATTACCATTAAATCTTTTTCCTCGCACGTCATTCTATCGCTTCTTATTTCTTAGCTCACGATAACGTACTTCCAGGCAGCAATAGAAATCCCCATGAATCTATAATAAAGTACCTACATACGATCGAGTGCGCGAGGGATCTCGCGGAATACGAAATCGCTACTTTAAGTATGCGGAGATATATATTTTCGGGGTGGAAATTCCAGCCGATCGCGAAGCTGCCCCAGAACCCTCTTCAGGAGTTCGTTAACATTCAATACTCGTCGTCGCATTTGCTGCGATCGTCATTCAGACATCGCCACGTTGCATCATAAATATAATCAAAATGAGGATCCCCGGCTTCTTTCAAAAGCAAGTTCACAGCATTTCATTCGCAAAGTAACCTGACGCATCACGAAATCGCAATCTAATGCATGTCTCGCAAATATAAATTCAGTACTAGATGTCTGTTTCCCTCGAATTAACAGAAACGTTGGAGAAAGATCCACGATATTGATTCTCAACTACCTCTTTTTGCACTGGATCGAATTGGCCCTTCAAATACTTTGTTCGACTGCTGTTACAGTATTCGATACAGTTACTGCGATACAATTTTTATGGCCCTCCAGGCTTGCAACGTTTTGTTCGTAAAGGATTACGCGGATTATTGAATCGCGATTCCGCGTAAGTGGCATGTAATGCGCACATTCGTAGGTACATTCGTAGGAACGTATACCCCGTGTCGGATCACGAAATTCTATGCGCACGTAGATACGTACATGCATGTAGGTGTAGGTAGAAGAAGAGGAAACGGTCTCGCCGTTCGTACTCTGTACGTATTTATACGTACTTCTATGTACCGAGATTCTCCCACACATGCACGGATGTGCTTCTATCCTCGAACTTACACACGAAAGCTCTACCTACCTACCTATCTACCTACCTACCACATACATGCTATCGTCATTCCGTCGTGGTGCACGACAGCTTGCCCGACAAAGCGTTTGAAGGGCCGCGGCATTGTTTTTACGTTGCATTGTCACCGTCGTATTTCAAAGCGCATCAAAGGAGCGTAAATGTACGAGGTGGGAGTCGGAACGTGTATCGGAAGCACATACGCGGGGTAGCAATCGCTTTTTTCCTTCCTTCAAATTTCGATATACTGTCGGCCCTCCTACCTAGCGTCATTAGTAGCGCCCGACTGCGTACGCAAGTCCCTAATTAATTTGGCCAGCGGGGTGCGATATCGATTCTGGAAAAATCCTCGCTCGCGATCACCTCTCCACGTTTATGGAATTACGGCTCGTGACGGAAAATTCGTGGGCCGTTAGGGATCTTCGGGGCATCGAAAGGAATCCCGGAAACGCGCGTCGATGCCGACTTAAAGAGGACCTGCCGGAATTGCTTCCGAATTCTTTGAAAATGTACAATTTGCTCGTAAATAATAGCATTTCGATTTTAAAGATTATCCGTGCGTGTATCGTGAAAGGAAACCAGTTTTGTTAAAGTTCGTAATCGGTGAAGGTACTACTTATCGTACTTGAAGTTGTTCGTTAATACAATTAAAAAGAAATGTCCTTATGATCACAACCTATTTACCCTAGCAGATTGTTGGCCGTAAAGTTCAAAGTCTATTAACTATTTTTTCTGTGAATGTAAACGAAACAATGGTAGAATCGCGTTCGAACTTTTGGTGATCGCCGCCCGGTCCCCCAAGCTCGAGGCAGCTTTGCTGGAGTTTCTCTTCGTGCTTCTTGGTGGCCCACGTGAACACTCTCCTGGCGCTAAAAAAAATTAAGCTCTATTCACTGCCGGTGCTCCGGGCTCTAAGAAATTAAATTGACAAATGAGAGAACCCGAGGGAAAAATTTTTATGGTAGACCGGAGGAAACGGAAGCTGTTTTTGCGCGCTAACGCCGCCTTACTTTTGTGAATTTCGGCACGCCTATATTTATGAGAATTTCGAAATTTCCGACGACGTTTTCAGCCTTCATACGTGAATCTAGGACGACCGGCATTAATAACAAATTATATTTGTCGGTATTATTTTAATCAAATGTTTACGAGTAACTCATTCTGACGAGGACATGAAACCACAATAGCATGGAATCCACGGCAAAATTTAAATTAAATCGAAATAAAGCATTTCCGTTAAATCCATGTATAAATTACTTAATCAAATTAATTTATCAGTGAGCTCAGCTTGTGCAAATAAGTCACCGGCTTTGGGGCTAATTTTAATTATACTTATCTGCGATTACTCATCCCAAAGTATAAACTGACTTCTTTTTAATGTCATCTACTTTCATCAATGCATTAGACTCCCTGCCTTACCTAGATGCACAAACGTGTGATTTTAGAAAAGAGAAGTTACGCGAATACGTTTCTATGATCAAACCGATTTAACTTTCCTGTCCCACCAGAATAAACATCTGCTTTAAGGGCGCTCAAAGCATAACACTCACCTTCGCGTTGTTTGGGCATCGAATTAGTTTACCAGGACCCTCTTTCCCGGAGTATACATTACCGTGAGCCTCCTTCCCATTGCTACATAAAGCTATGTGCTCTCCAACGTTCGGAGTCGTCGGTGTTTCCCGGTTCCGAACCGGAGAGATTCCATCCGGCAAAGACCAAAGATGACGACGCCGCGCTCTCTCGTAACCTCTTCGTCACTCTTGACAACACGACTGTATTTACGAGAACTTCGGAATTCTCGGGCTCTCTTCCCGCGTAGAGTAGATGCCTACCCGGTCGCGAACCTGCTCCCAGCGAGTTTTATCGAGCGAGGAATCTTCGTTACCGATGGAGCGCGAGACGACGTGGCCACGAACTGCACGTACACATTCGAGCGTATTTCGAATCTCGATAAATTACGCAATTTCTAATTTCCGCTCGTTGGTCGGAATCAGCGACTGGCTGGGCTTAGAGAGGTGTAGGTAGGGGCGAACGAGGAGTGAAATTGCAGCGGACAGATCGAGCCGCGCGTACGTGTGTATCACCTGAACGTGTGCACGCGTGCGAAGCGAAGCGCGATCGATCGACGGATTTCGCTGGCTGACGCGTGACGTCACTGCTCGACACCGGTCCACCGGACTCTCTGCAATAGCTTCCGGCCCTGTCTCGCCTCTGCGGCACATCCGGGCAAGGCGACGCGATGCAACGACGGCCACTCTCGGCCATTTTTCTTCCGATTTACGTGCCTCTTCCTCGATTCTTCCTCTCTCGGATAGAGCAGCCGCATTGCCTGATCAAATAGTTGCCATTCTGTATAAGTGAGCGTTATATGACGGCTTTATCCTTAATTATTCTCCTAGGAAGGAAAATATTTAACGGGTGCATCGAAGTTTCCCTCTTGTCCGATAACGAATAACGTAATCGGCAATAAATATCATACGATACATCCAGGATACTTGTATGTACCTGCCAGCACTTTTATTTTATTATTGTAAGCTCTCGCTTAAATAAGGGTGTTATCACAAAAGCAACGATTGCCGATACGTGTAATGTTTAAAGGTTAAAAATTGATGGATTTAAATGTAGAATTGGGCAGGTTTACAAATAACAGATCGAACATTCGGACATTACGGGACCTCGTTGTAGACGTCGACGTGAAAAATATTGGGCAAAATGGTCGAGTCCTTAAGAAAGACACTTTTATAATTAAAGCCGTGGCAGGGGTAACCGATCTCGCGGGTGACCCAATTCGGCGAAATTGAATCGTTGATAGCGCCAGTTATCTAAATTGAAGCTCTTGTGAATTAGTTTTTACGCGCGGACCAATTTTCTGTTAACGCTGCACGATCCATGAATCGTGCATTTCCCGCCGGTTATTGCCCTTATCGTCGGGCACACACGATCCGCGAGCGGCGTTGCCGTCGCGATGTCCCGAATGTCGGAAACGTCGTTTCTAAAGAGAGGGAAACGGAAGAATCGCGGAATCGCTGAAGCGTTTTTTTTTCCATTCCTGGCATCAACTTCCGGATACTCTCAAAGGATACAATGGGGCGACGTAAGTACGCTTCCGGATGCGAAAGCGCTTTCCCGAGAAAGTCGCGTCTTGCTTTGCAGGACTTTGAGCGACCGAATAAAACAGGGGTCGAGAGAGAGAGGGAGAGAGAGAAACAGAAATAGAGAAAGCAAGAAAAGTTGACGGGTTAACCTTTGACGGAAGTCGTCGGTACGCCTGCTAAACTTGAGCGGAATTCCCGGGGGTACAGCTTTTCAAAAGTATAAAGTAAATTCGAAGAGCTCCGAGGGAAAAGTTTATGACTGTACAGTAATTTAATAGGTGAAATAGACATATCAGTCGGACTTTCAGAGAATATCTGAAGTGTCTCTGGAATGGATACAGGGCAATTCTCGCGATTGCTCCTTCAGTGTTATTATTGTATCACGTATTGAATCAAATGCACGGAGTCATGCCCCTAGGTACAATAACGAGACATTTTTGTAGGTATAATTCACATTTAAAACTGCACTTCTCGTGAAATAATGACCCAGCATATGACCACGTTACTAATAATTTAGTCATGTATCAAATACGGCAACCCCTCCTGATACAGGGAGTCGACATTATCGCAGCGTTAATGTACTGCTTTCAGACTAAATTGTTAATAATTCACGCAGGCTGACCATAGCCTAAATAATACCGGGCGCTCCGCATATAAACGACTACAATTAACAATTTTCAACGATCTCTCGTTAGCGATTTACTGCAGCGAAACAAGCCAATTTAAAGACTGCTACACTTATTACAATTCATTTTACATGTAGCAATCTTTGGTTTTCCGATATCGCGCATATAACTTCGAGTAATTAGTTTGATCGAAAAATTAACTTGTTATATATTATGGGAAAATTCACATCTTTGCAACTTATCTATATTAAGGTAACTGTTCAGCTTTAAATTATTCGATAAAATAAACCACAATTATGAATAGTTACTTGAAAAATTACCTCGAGAGAATTCAACGGAAACCACCAAAACTCAACGACGACATATCTGAGGACCTATCAAAATATTGATCGAGGACGGTGATGCTTAACTTCAGAAACTGCCAGAACCCGAGGGATTAGTGAGGAGTGGAGGAGATCCCTAAAATACCGAGATGTGCCATTTTTTACCAGTTATATCTAACGATATTAAATAATATATTTTTCAATGCGCTGATTTCAAATCTTAGACTTCACCATCAAACAATTCGTTGTTAATTCCATGCTGTAAAAGTAGATGCTACCCAGTTGCTCATGACCTGGACCAGTCAAATCCGATTTCCAGAGAGCACCGGGTCGTGCCAGGAGGGAGGGCAAGAGACAGGATATGTCAACTAAATAATTCAAACGATGAATTATTTCTGATACTCTCTGCCGCCGTAACGAGAATCGATCTGCACGATCGTGAAACCGTCTCTTCGCAAACTCCGTCCACGTAAGCGAGGTCGTTTGCTACCTTGGCAACGTACTATCTCTAATTGAGTACCTATATCTCTGTTATCTCGTCTTCCTTCAAAGTGCAGAACAATTTCATCTGAGTTAAGGTATTAAATAATACCTATAGTTAATTCCTGACATTGGGGACGCACGGTCAAACTGCACCCGCTTTTTTTATAATTGTATAAAGGGTGGGATATTTTAAAGGTTTGGCATTTTCGTATGAAACTCATGTGACTTTGTACCCTAGTAGTAGAATATTCGTAAGGAAGGCGTTTATGTACGCCGGGGCACATGACTTTAATAAACTATATAATTAGGCGACTTCAATGCTCATCTTTTAGATATAATATTTGCGTCTTTTAATAAATACGAATTTCTGTTAATTTCAGCATGCAGCTGCGTGCAGGTGCTGGGCCAGCAAGGACCGGTGTTCATTCTGGAGCCGCCGAGCACCCTGGTCTTCTCGAACACGACGGGCTCGCAGCTGAGCTGCTCCGCTCACGGTAGTCCGACACCTCACGTGGCCTGGATCACCAGTCCGGATCAGAGATCGGTGACCGCGGTGCCGGGACTACGGTTGGTACTCTCGAGATCTCGAATCTCCTTCCTTTTTAGACCCGAGCAAATGGAGTGACTTCCTCTCCTTCCGCACGGTAATCTTATGCGGCCATCAGAGGGGTCGCCGGTGCTTAGCCTTCAACGACTTTTGCAGATCTCGTTTAACATATTTTTGCGAGAGGAGAAAAGCTCCTTCCCCAGCCGAGGCTGGCTCGGAGTCCCGTAATTACGGTCGAAAAAGACCAGAGTGGAGGCAGATTGTAAGAAAATATTTACCCGACTACGGCGTTGTTCCTTACAGGATAGCGAGTCGTCTCTTAAACGCCCGGAGGCGGCTAACCGGACGGCCAGTTCTTGCAGCTTCTTCAACTATAATTTTTTAAGTAAATATTTTGCGAGATATAACTTCTATCGTTGCCCTCTTGGCAAACACTTCAAACGATTCTCGGTACATCGATCGGAGCGTGTTCAACAAATTAATTACATGCAGGAAAAGTGAATAAAGCAAATGGCACGATGAGGTAAACTACCCGCGCTCCGAAAGTTCGGTGAAACTGGTGGAACTTGCATGGAGGAACTTCACAGTCGAAATTCTGTGCAGTACATAAAGAGATGTTACGTTAGCGTTATAGCGGAGTTAGATGTTCGGGGGAAGAAATATTACATATGTATGAAGCGTAATGTACTTCTTCGAGACGAATTAACGTAACTACAGAGCAGTAGTCGAAACACGGTCTCTTATTATTTTCGATTAAAAGAATCAATCTTCGTGGACCGACATTTCCATCAAAACTAATCCAAACTAATTCACTATCTACCATTAATGAAATGTGTCTATTATTCCGAAAAATAAGAATTAAAATGAAAAGGGACTAGAAGGCCTATACATGTACACCTTTACAGCTTTATTTTTGTCTACCTTCCCGAAAATATTACACATACCCGCATTGTCAATATTGTTCCAATCGTTCCCTACGTAGACGTTCTAATTTTCTTCTGATCAGGGTTCCGGATAAAAAATATCCTTAATGGCTTTCAGACCCAATCTCAATAACCATACTTCCCTCGGGAATAGGGGGATCGGCAATAAGCGAGAGCGTCACCAGAGATGTTTCCTCGGGGTCTAAAATCTTCAGAGCCGATAAGGTCGCACGTCGACCGACAATCCGACCACCACACCTGCGGAAACCATTTCCTCCTGTTAATCGAAACGTGCCTTAGCCCTCGGCCGCCCCTTTTCCGCCCGACGGCGGACGTTTAACGTCAGCCACGTCGCCATCTTCTATCCTTGGAAAGACGTAGCCCCCTTTCGCCCTACCACCCGGCCCGATGGATTCGAGCTGGCCGGAATGGGGAAGTACGAATCCCGAATGTGGGATATGCGGGGTCGAGTCGGGGGAGGGTTTGGCACGACCTTAGCAGCTACAATCCGCACCCTCCGGTCGCATTTGCCTTTACCTACGAAAATTGACTCCCGGCCACTCGACACGTCTTCCGGAGTAGATAGAGGAACTATTGGACCGTCGCATGCATCACCCCCTGCAGACGACGGAAAACGGTGGACGTAAACCTTCGAAACTTTCTCGGTCGTTCTCCGGGTCCAGACGTGACCATGCCAGCTGCGACCAGCACCGCGCGCGTCTGGATTTGCCTTTAATCTTAAAAAATCGACAGGATAAGTCGACCCTTGTACCGAAATAGGATGCAAAGACGTCATACCAGAAAGTCGGATATTTGCCGAATAGATGCATAAATCGTATATTACGATTTTGAACGACAATTTGTTAACATTAACCGATAGAACATGACAGTCGTTATCAACCGTAATTTGAAGTTTCCAAGAGAGACTGATTGGTCGCAGACAAGATGCTAGTTGTAATCCATCGAAACCGTTCCCTTCCGGTTACGAGTTACGCGAGATTTTAGTAATACGGATCCTTGGGTCGCCAGGAAATTTGCGTTTAACCTTCGAAAATTCACTTTGGTGAACGCTTCGAGTCTTCCACGTAGTGGATAGAGAGACTATCCTTTGGAACGTTCCCTACCGAAGGGTCGACCGATGTCGTCCGTTCAAACTTTTCCATTTAGACCTCTCTTTACGGGTGGAACGCGAGATGAGGTCGGGGGAGAAAAAGATGGCAATGCGTGGGTTAAGGAAGAGGCGTCCCTCTCTTTTCTCCATCTATCGACAGGGTTTACTGTACTTCCGGTTCCCTTCGGACTTGGCTTATCCAACGGATTCGCGTAATTTCACTTAGTTCCGCCGCCAAAGTCCACCGAGGACCTCTTCCGTTTTCTCGTCCAACCGCGCGCCCCAATCGGATCCGATCGTCCGTAATCGCGCGTAATTTCCGGCGGAAGGAGCCCGCCCGTTTTTCCTGGTCTCTTTTGTCAGCCAAGATGCGGTCATCCCGAGCCCCATCTCGCTTCTTCCTGGTTCTTTCAATTCCGCAAACGACCTCGCAAACATCGGCTTCATATGCAGGCGGAAGCTATCTCGTCCTGTAGGAGAGAGATTTGTGCGTTCCAGGATGTTACGTTTAATTTCCTGCCGCGCCGGACGTGTCCGTTCCGTTTTAATGAAAGAAGCGTGCAACTCACGGGATCGAACGGACGGCTCCGCTGCACAGCCACAAATTTACTGGGCGTGGCTGTTAAATCGTTTGCAAGCGCTTTTTTTCGTACCGATCTCTTTTGCCGATTTTTTTTCCGTCCGAAACATTGCGATAGTTTGTCACATACTGTTGTCACGGATTTGCATGTTCGATCTAACACGGTGCTCCTCTTCGTAGGGCACGTTTGTTGTCATGATTCACCAAAAGTGGCACCATTTTCTTCCGATGTCTTGTAAAAAATTCTATCCCGGCACTTGTTTAGTGGTTCGATTAAAACTATGATCAAACTTTTCATTGTGCCAGGATTGCTGAATTGCAGTTTTAACACTCTCCCTGAGCCATGATTAAATTGCCTGATAAAATTGATTGCACCTTAATTGATTAAATCAAAATTTGCACATTGTCTGGTCTTTTCTTTGAACCTATAGAGACTTCATCTACCACTCAACGGGTTACCATTTTATAATAAATCTACTATCAATAAAATTTTGCACTTATCGATGTTTTTGTGGTTTTCTGTTGATCCACGGTCCAGACGTTACAATATTCAATCTATCCGACTGGATGGTGAATACCCATCGAGTGACGTCAAATACTAAGCCCCTTTCCCTGTCTATAGGTTTGAACACATAGAATTGTGAACGAAGCGAACGAGAGACTGTAAAATAATCGCGCTACGTGGGGTGAAGTACAGAGATGTTTGACGCGACAGAGCTTTACGTGCGGTGTTGCGTTCACGCGTACTATCGAAAACGTTTCCGCAGAATACGCACCCACACTGCTGACGGATATCTTTTTTAACGAGAAACGCTGGATATCCGGAATACGTGAGCGTCCAGTTTCGAATGCCGACGTGTATTGTTTTCGAGGTTAACATAGACTAAAGGGATGGGGTTTTTATTTCACGGTTTGGTTCGTCTCTGTCTCAAAGCGCTTTGATAGGTTTTCACATCAATATACTGTTCTTCACAGGCTCTCTCTTTGACATCATGATTCGCAAGACCTTTGGTCGTCATACTTTTGACCGTCTTCGACTACGAAGTCGTGGCAGAATTTCCCGTCTAATATTTCTTCGGTTGCGTGTTTCAGGCAACTTCTGGGTAATGGCACTCTCTACTTTCCGCCATTCCTGGCTCAGGATTTCCGGGCAGAAGTGCATAATGCACGGTACAGATGTCGAGCCACTAGTTCCGTTGGGACGGTTCTATCCAGGGAGGTCACTTTACGAGCAGGTGAGTTTTTCGTGGATGACTTTTCACCTTTTTTTAACAGATAGGATGATGTACAGTTTTTAAGGTGTAAATATCTGAACTCGATCCTACCATGACATTTTGCCACGTAGGAAAACCTTCATTTAACCACGATATATTTCCATGAATTTTATATGTACCCTGGCGGACATAAATGCCTTTATTGCGGATATGATGTCACCAATGTATGTTCGGAAGGCATTCGTGCCCGCTTCTCTACATAATATACCGCACTTGGAATGCGATATATACGTAAGAAACGGAGAAAATTAAAATAATCAACTCCCTACGTCACTTTAAAAGTGTCGACATTGAGCCAACTGTTCTGAAGATTTAATAGTTGTTATGTTCAGAACGACTGCCGAGAAAATAGCTTCACGATATTGAAAACGTAAGACATATTGATTTCTACTTTGCTTCTTTATTAGCTGTAGCGATAAAAATGCTATGAAGTGATATTACGGTGAATAAAGGACGAATGAATGTTCAAAATGAATTACTTCATAGATAATTATAATAATGCGAAATGCAATATTAATTTAATTTTGGAGCACTTTAAGGAGCACTATTAGCTCGCGACAGAAAAATGAACAATAGAGTTTCTTTATCGAATGAATTCCGTTTGTTTTCGCCAATCGACAGGAATATCGTCGAACAATATATAGACCGACAATGCTGCCTGGACTAAACTTATCCAGGCGGTACGACGTGAGCCACCATTTAAATGGCTCATTTTAAGCCCTCCGTGAATGCTATATACTCTGCCTTCTCTTAATCCTTCGCTTTACTGTCACCGGGTAAGCCTTTACGGCAAATAACTAGATCGGAGCTGAAGCTCGAGGTGGAGGGTTTTAGTAAAAACGTTTTATATTTCCCAAATCCGCGGTTTTTTCCCTTTCCATCCCTTGGAGCCTAAATCCACCCCAAAAGAAGTACGTCAACGAGTCTCTCGAACATGGAAACGTGAATGTCTAATTTCTCACGTCCGCGAACAATCCAGTGAATACATTAATAACATCGAATAGTCCGCAGTTTCAATGTTCATTTTATTCCGGATTTCGGCGTAAAATCCATTTTATTCGCAAAAAATTTAGTACAACAAAAGGGCCAGAAAAATATATCCTTAATTAATTATAATTATTTCGCGCTTCGGTCAATTTCCCGACTAACTAATTGGAATAGCAGCGTCTCCGCATTCCCCCGATCTTCACATCGACCGCAGCTTGTTAAATAGCTCGTTCAATCTTCCTCGGGTCAATGAAACTCCTGTTTCGAAGTAAGGACACAGAAATAAGCCGGAGCAGGACACGAAGTCCTTTCATAACTCGCTCGGAGGAGCGGTTATAATTAGTCGTCGTTCCAAGAACGAAGTAAATACCCTTTTAGCGTTAATACCACGGGGTTATTTATTCGGGGTACTTTTCACCCCGAGTTACTTTCCTGCGGTTGGTTTTATGCGGCTCTCATCTGGGCGAGCATCCCTCTGCGTGGTGAATCAATCCTCGTCTCTCCCCCGTACGCGTCGATCTAGAAAAGGTCTTATCAATTTCTTGTGAGTTCTTCCGGGGGCACTTATCGATCCCCCCAACGGTATTCGAATTTCCAGATGGACCGTCTCCGTCTCGGGGTCAAACTTTCTCGGGGGTGCCTCTTGCGGGAGTTCCTCGCGTGGTCTTCGTGAAAGAAGGATGCTCACCGGCGAAATTCGAACCGCAAGCCGGCAACTTTGCCGCGACGGAAGCCGCAAAGTGTAGCGACTGCGTCCTGTCGACTATGAAGCCCCGAAACTTCCTCTTCGTCTCGCTCTCTTTTCCACCTCCGAGTCCCCGCCCCCGTACTTCGCTGCCGCTGCCTTCCGAAAGAAGTTGCGTCGTTTCTAAAGTCTCGAGCCCCAGCCACGGTACCGGGAGCAACGACACCCTATAACCAGCCCCGAGGCGCTTCCAGGAGAGTTGGCCGTTCATTAAAATATGGCCTGGCAGCGAGTAATTACGCGTTTCATTATATAAACGAGTGACCCGGCATTCATCAGGATTTCATCTCTTGCGAGCGAGCCACGCCCCTTTTCCCTCGCGACTTGATATATTTCCATATCTGTCACTTTTTTATCGAGTAAACGCTGTTACGCGAGAGCTCTGCAAAGGGACATCTTTCTCGTGCCTATGCGCACGTAAGTATGAAGCATTATAAATTCTTAGCATGCGTTACTAAATACACGAGCATATACGAGAAGATTGAATTCTCTAAAATGGACATCGTTAGAATTTATCCGAATTAGTTTGATGAGGGTTAGCAAATTATTTTGAGGTAACCCGAAGAACCAAGAGGAGGTCGTCAACAAATTTTTGTTTACGTGAGAGGAGTTTCGATTTCATTTTGTTGTAGTCACTTTTTTTCTATTAAAACGGTTTAAATACTTTATCCTCTGTGCATTAAGGGTTCTTATATTTCTCTTCAAACTTCGGCGATGTAGTCTGATAACAAATTACCGTAACTACAGATTCGTGTAGATAACCGGAACATTTTGTTAAAGAAGACGAAAAAAGTGTAGCTACAGGCATTGCCCGATTTCAGTGTTTACAAATCAGCTTGCAAACGTTTTAACCTTTTAACCAGGAATTACGAGTTAATTCGTTGTTACAGTACGCGTTTGCAAAAGCCCCGGTTAACAAGTTAAATTGAGTTAAAGAACCCTTGCGAATATGTTCAATTACTCCATGCGAAAGCCGGAATACCGCAGCTGTCCTTACGGTTGAATACTTCGTTTCTAATGTACTTCTCTTTCGTGGGTACTTAGGTAACGCGACGACTCTTAAAAGACACACGTAATTAAGCAAACCCAAACCAGGACTTCCCTCGTTTGCTTCGAAGTGGAGACTCCATCAAGGTGAAGCTCGGAGCCCAGCTGACCTCTACTTGAAAGCGGACGAAAAGTTATCTGAAATTACATCGGTGGCTCCTCCTCGACCCGCCAAAGAACTATTTCCGAAGGGAGTGTCATTGTCGCCCTTCTTTACAGAGTCTAACCCCTTCGAGGTGACCCTCTCGCTAGAGCTGGGTGCACCCACTTCTTCTACCAGAATACCGCCTGCCACTTCATCCACGGCCTCCACGAAGTCCTCTCGAGTGCGTGGCGCACCGCTCGAGAGCACCCAGGGAGGGATCGGGATGATACCAACCCTCGGACTTTCGTATCAGCTCGTGAGAAACTCTCCCTTCCATCCAACCTTCCCCGCGCGTGTACATTTTTTCTCCCTCGTCTCGGATATTTCTGAGATATTACATTTTTTATAGTGCCAGGTACTTCGATTGCTGCATTCTGAATACTGTTTAGCCCCGACTTCCCGTCTCTGTAAAAAAACAATACGACGCAAAGTGAGTCCCCAGACGCCTGGAGAAATACGATAGAGCCCGGCAGAATTGCCGCAATATTTATAGAACGTATTTCCCTCTACCCAGCGCCTCCAGGGTCTTCTCGAGAAAGAAAATTGATTTTCCCGAAAAAGTCGTCATATTGGAACTATTCACCGCGCTCGTCTGGGAACGAGGTGCGATACCGAGCGGCTCCGTTTGCGCATTCTTATGGTAGCGCCCTTCTCGCCTACCAACCCGAGGAGGGTGCAATTTACCGGCGATAAAATCCCAGAATGAATCACCAACCACGCTTCTCCTCTTCTCATTCGTTCCCTGAAAAGGACCTACCCGACGAAGGGCCAATCGAATTTCGCAAGAGGACGCGATTCGGCATTGCGTTCGTGAAGTGCAGATCAGCACTTCCCGAAGATGAGTTCGATCAAAAGTTTACGACTTCTTCGGGTGCCGAAGGACTTACCTAAACGATCGGCGAAAAGAGTTCGCCGAGTCGATTGGGTCATTGAGGGGTTCCTCTTTTATCGTAATCTTTTTTGTTTTTAATGGACGATAAAGCGGGACTGACTATTTCAAATCTAACGGTTAAAACATCACGGTCAAAAGAAGTATGATTGAAAGTTGGAATAAGCCATGCGTCTTTCTAAACTTTAAATCATTTTTCGTGGGTTAACACCAAAACCTCATGAAATCTCTAAAACGATATATTTTTAAGATGACTTTCGAACGGTTATTTGTTACAGGTTATACGTAGACCGATTCATAGTATTCCATAAAAAAACTAATTTTATGGGGATTGCTAGCAGATATTATAAACTAGAAATTGATCCACCCTATGTCAACATCATCCATTTATCTACCTTTAAAAATAGACATCAAACACATATGCAGCTTTGAAAACGGTACGATAATCAATTTATGATCTGCAAGTCAATACATTATGAGAGGGAAGGCGAACAAAAATTAAAGAGACCACTAGAACATTCAAATTAGAATATAACAGCTCGATACTTTGTCAACAAACTAGCATATACAAGCTAACGATACGATATGTTGTATAACGAGGTTGTTTTTAGTTAGATACGCATGCCGAGAACAATCCTCGTTTTTACTGAAAGGCAATACTCCGTTGGCTACTTTAAGCGTAGTTATTGAAGAGATGTGCTCGTTATAGTGCTATTTAATTACCTTGCCATTGTATTTTCTGGGAAATACATAATGCTGAATTGAAGCTGAGGCCCATCACTCGAATCGATATGAAAACTCACGTCGAGCAGGATTAATGATAGTGTTTCTTCTCTCCGTGAAATTTTACGCATAGATATCTGCCGAATAAAGTAAAATCGTTTGCTCTGTGAATCATGAGATGTGACTATAAAGCCAGATCATAACCCCGACAGGAACGTCCGTGATAACAAGTCAGACTTTTTAATTAGCAGCTTTGACAGACTGCAAACGCAAAGCGTAATGCCACATTTTAATTGGCACCATCGGATATTTTGTTCGCTACACAATATCCAAGGGCGTTAGTTACCGCTGTTAAAATGGTACAATACGTATCTTTTCCCGATTAAACTTTTCATCACGTGTAATATAGATAAATATTTGCAGCATTTAACAATACGGAGTGTTTAACTTGAGAGGTTCTTGTAAAAAAAAAGTCGATGAGCTTCTGCATTGAGCTTTATAAAACTATTGAAGCCACGTTAAGAAGCAACGCTTAAGCCAATCGTCCCTGTCCGTCAGTCGAAACCCTCTATTATCTGCACAGGATAATTGCTTTATGTAAGACTCGAGGGTAGCTTCTATTCGTCTCGGGATAACGATCGGAATATTACCGACCAGAATTGAATCCCATTGAATCGTACCGCGGATGCGAAAAGAGAAAAAAGGCAATTTTATCGGCGTAGCCGTGCGACCATAAAAGCATTTAGCGTTTCTGACGTTGGCAAGCCCATTAAAGAGGAAAGAAAAGTGAGACGGGGAAGGAATATCCCGAGGGGAACGCCAACCGAACAAACCGAGTACTAAACAGTCGGTAACGTTTTCCCCGATCCGCTTCTCGACGCTTTCTTGCATAACTTAGGGCAAAGAGAAGACAATCTTATTATGTATTAAGTACACTGTGAATTGTCAAGTACGAAACGGAACGCATATTACCACATTCAATGGCACTTGGCCGTCAAGTTATTCACGTTTTAATGCAATTACATGTTACTTCTTGCAATTATGGAGTCATCCTTAACGAGGCTTTCAAGGTACAAAACGTACTTTTCTCCGTAGTTATGAATTAATACCCTAATCTAAGACGTTCCCTTTTCCATTCATTACTCTCGAATAAATCCGATCAAAGGGCCGAATGTTTTTTTCTTCCACGATTCAATTAATAATGTACATTCCTTACTTAGACCATTCCAAAGCGGACCATCGGAAATGATTATTAAACCATCTTCCTTAACTTTTTTAACCTCCGTTATTTTTCTACAGCACCCTCAAAGAGCGCCGCATTTAAGAAATTTTCGGATCTCACTTTGTGCTTACTACATTGAGAGAAATTTTCACTGAACCAAAGAAATATTCCGTTCATTCAAAGAATAACTATTTCACTCAAGTAAACTTGAATAAATCGGATGCAACATTTCTTCGGAAGTGTGACAATTACTTTGAGTTTATTTGAGTGAAATAATTACTTTTTGAATTAACAAGATATTTCTTTGGTACAATGAATTATTTTTTTCTCGGGGTAAGAACTCCCTCATGACGACGCATCGTATTCCCGGTACGTCGAAACTGACGTTTGAAAGCACAAGGAATCGATTCGATATATCTATCAGTATGTAATAGCAGGTGTATTGAAACGTCACCTATGCAGAAAACGTGAGGAGTCCTCTTGATAAGAATAGCCCATTCAGACGAGAATTCGATACGATTTTCTCGTTTTGACACGATTACGTCTTACGACTCGCTCCGGTAACGGAGTCAGAAATAGCCTTCAAAACTCGTGCCAAAACGGGCTCCGCTTTCACGTAATGGTAATGGCCGCGAGGTTTCCGCTTCTATTTATCAGACCCGACGCGCTGTAAGACGGGAAGTTTTATTCCTCCCCGGCCGCCAAAGTCCCGGCTCGCGGACCTTGGTTCCCGCTCATTCCCTAAAACCACGAAGCGTGAAGATTTATGTTTTTCCAGAAAAGGGGACTTCGACATTGAAACGCTTTTAAAGACTCGAGTCTCGCAAGCGCGGCTGGGCGCAAAATTGGGCGAGGAGGAGAGAGTGAAATATTCAATTCCAGGAGTACACCGTCCGCTCCTCGTCCGGCCATCCCTCGGCCCCGCTTTCTCTCTTTTCGGTCCCCGTGTCCCCCTGGATTCTCCGCTCCTTCTCCGAGCGAAAGCGCAGAGTTAAGTGTACGTGCTCGAAGTGGAATCTTGATTATGCCACTATCTTCTACTGAGCGGGCCACGAGAGGCGGTACAGGATTTAATTAAAACTGCGGGATCCTTAAAAAGAATGTACTCGTTGCAAGATCAATGCGCGCCGTCGCGTCCCTCGGTGATCGCTGACCCTCCATTCGTATTTCGATACTATTTATCCTGGAGGATGCAATGGCACGATACTTAACAATCATTATGACTTGTGGTATTTTGTACAATTTATTCGTTGACAATTTCTATAAACTTTTATTGGTGCATTATTTTGTTAACGTTGAATTATGAGTGTACGTATAATCCTGTAGTAGGTAATCTTACCAGAAATACAATCAGACACTAGAAGGGAGGAGAAGCCGTGAACGCGACTGGGTGTTATGTGGGATTAACGTCTGGGAGAGGGTGAATTTGTGGGACGTCGGTCTTTCAAGAAACGGATTAAACTGATTGAAAATTGACACGATTATGTCTTACGACGTGAAGATCAGCGGTATCGAGAACTCTCGTGTTCCAACTACTTCCTCGGCATGCTTTGATAACATTCTGATATTGATGGGCCTCTATAAAATCCCAGACGAGTCCGATCCGAAAACTAATGACATTTCTTAAACCTACAACCCCAAATTAGGGGGAACGTTCTTTTCCATTTCTGATATCTCCATTAAGTGCTTCAAATCCCGTTACGAAAGTTTCATTACATAGGCAGAAACGAACTAATAAACGACCATCAGCTTTAAACTAAAACGTGATCAGCATAATTTATGTCAGCAAGTACGTTTACTTGAATTCTAAATTCCAATATCTAATATAAAAATTCGATCAGCTACGTGGTCCGGGATATTGGCTTGGAAAGGAAAACCCGAATAAATTCGTCAAGGAAAATCTCCGAGCTTCCATCGCATCGCATTTCCAACTACGCATAGACGTGAAATCGTCCAAACGTGTGACGTTCCGTTAAAAGGCTAGAAGAAGAAGAAGCGACGTGGCCGGATCAACCGATGACGGAAGCTGAGCGGGAAAAATGGGCGTCAAAGCGGAGTGGGATAAATCTCTGGGCGTGTCAAACGAGCGATCGAGGATGAAAAGGGTCGCAGGGGCGGCTCACCCCGAAGGGGATGGGCAAACGTTAATTCAAAAGATTCCTAAGAATCCCGAGGGCGAACCCGCAAGAGGTGCAGCACAGACCCGAGAAATATCGTTGCCAGTGGGTGACTGGCGTGGATTCGCGAATATTGGCCTCATTTGCACATTTCGTTGAGTTCACGGTCCGTCTATTCCCAATTTCATCATCACGAGCGCGCGCGCATCCATATCCGACGCTCGGCGCGCCGATAGTTCCAATTTTCGACGTTCCGTCCGAGTGGCGGAACGATGCAATTCCCGAGAAGAGGGCCCCCACATCGCGCGATCGTCTTCCTCTTCACGGTTCCGTTGCAACCTGGGTGCACCCCGATGCAACCCCAGCGCTCCACCCCTCCTGTGCCCGCCACCGCCACCGGGGTATCTACTTTCTCGGGTACTTTGCGATGAACGTCTGCTTCGCCTCCTCGTCTCGGAAGGAGCCGTTCGACTTATCGAGAAAGCCATTTCTCGCCTCCGAGCGCCAACTTTTATTACGTTTACCGGTTGAACCTTTGGCGGGGGAAGAAGACGTCCTCGCAGGGTCGGCAGAACCGAATCCGCGACCGAACTTTCGAATATATCGCCGAAAATAAAAGCAAGTGTGCGTGTATTTCAAGTCGGAAGAAAAATGTTATTTCTGTGTGGCTGCTAAATTATTTGGCTGACTTGAGCGAACGTTTCTGTCGCGGCAAATATTTGGGTTCGGGTGGCGAACGGAAATTTTACGACTAGATATTTCGTTGCTGGATCGTTGCAGCCGTGCTTGGCAAATAATTCCACAGCATCAAAGGATGACCAACGTGATTACGTCGCGGTTGTATTTATTGCGTTTTCTTTTTACTGTATCGATATTTATGAATATACGATGTTGGATTAAATACAGACATTTTTTCAGCCAAATTCTAGAATGTGGGGATCCTTTTATTTTTAAGATTAAAATGAACTGCGCCTATCTCAAAAGGCTGGTCAAAGACGGTTTTGAACGGTTATCGATTTGCCAAAGAAAAACAATGTTTTACTTGAAGGGCTTGGTAATAAGTGAGCAGAAGAAAAGCAGGGTCAAGAGTTCGACGGAAAACGACCGGTTAATATTCGAGAATAGTCCTTTAGTCTGGTTGTTATGGTCGCGTCTGTATATCGCTCGCCGACACATGACGGACTCCGAAATTTGGGAGTTCAACAAGTATATTATCGTTGTGTACTTTTTGTATAGGGAGTTGGTTACAAGGTTCCAGAACGTTCCAAATCGATTACTATATGCTCAAGGTCGACGAGACGCTCCTGGAATATTTCGAATCGGATACATACTGTAATTTTCTGATTACGTGATCAATTTTAATGCAACAGCATCAACGTTAATAAATTTTTCTTTTTCATTTTGGTCCAAATTTAATCCCTTACGCGAATCAACGGGTACATTTAAAGACTCCGAACGAACCGAACGGTCGAAAGAGAGTTACGTTTCCCGTCGCCATCTCTCTTCCACCTTTAATTCAATCCTGGTGACACACCTGCCACCCTCGATATTAACAAATCCACCAAGATTTCTTTTCCGACATCTTTTCATAATTCCTGGAATCTCATCTCATCCCTGAATTAAATTTCGATATTAAACCATCTAGAAATGAAAAACGATCACCGAACGATTTATACCCTTTAACAAATGGAAAGTATTAATTATTAAATCTACTACACTAAGTTGTGGCAATGTCATTTATCCATCCACGTTAAAATTTGTTAATTATATTCCTACTGTATAGTTTTGAAATCCAATACGTGCACAGATATTTTCTATTACATAACAAAAGACAAATTTTATTTTCCATATTCTCCATCTCCATTTACGTTTTATCGTGTATTCGAGTAAAGGTCACTCTAAAATTTTATACCGGAGCTTGTGTGCTTATAAACTATTTCGAGTCTACTTTATTATTGATTTCTCATTTCAGTACTTACTGTCCCCGGCTACGAGGTCAGAGTAAATCGGGTACCGGTTGTGGCGGGCTGCAACGCGGTGCTCTCCTGTACAGCACGCGAGGATGTCAAGGAGCATCTTACTGTCACTTCCTGGTTCAGAGACGACGCGATTCTCCTGCCGGGGAATACGGATACTGGTAAGTATTTCAAGTACTCACCTTCTACAATTAGCGTTTCCTCCGTAGGCCATGAAACATCGTGTTTTTGACATATCTTGTCACGGATAGGTAGCAAATACCAATTTTAATTGTAGCTTCTTAGAATAATACCGTAAATTGCATTGAACCCCAATCGTTTGCACACGCTTTAGATTTCATCGCGTGATATTCATATTAATAGATTTCTTCTAGTGTCATGCTTATCGGACATCTACAGCTCCCTTTTGTAAACCCTAGGAACTTCTGACGGCGTTCAAACTTCTATGTTACTCTTCCAACTCATCCTTTATTTATTACAATATCTCCGAAGAAAGTGGCGGAATTAGTAAAAAATTTAAAAAAGTCAGAATCGTATGAGTCGAGTATTAAAGCGGTACAACTTTAAGATTCGTTTATTGTGCAAATTTATGCAGACAGGAAACCCCGCAGAGCTCCTTTTAATTTCTGTCGGGCTGAATACTTCTATGCGAGAGCATGAAAATCTGAGAGCTGTGCGCGTTGTCATCTCGGTGATATTACTAGGTTAATACGCGAATGGCCTCGGTGTGACCATTACAGTAATTATTGATGCGCTCTGTACATCAGGGCGCTACCTACGGTACAATTCTATGAAGCATTCACCAGGTTTAAAATGGGACACGAGATGAAGATCACCCTGTGCTGCGTAGTAATCCTATGGGAATCTCTCTGTTGGAATATTAATTTCCCGAGATTGACAGTGACGGTAACTCCAACAAAACCATCAGAATAACCAGCGAATTCTCGGAAGCCATCCCTTTTCCTGTGTTACGATCTAGTTACAATTATCATTAAAAATTCTCTGCGGAATGGATTCTCATTCGAACGATACTTAAGACAATGATAAAGGTTGATCGAACAGGATCATCTATGACATCGTCAGTTGATCGAATCAATTAACCGAATAGATTGAATCGATTTTTAATCGATTTTTATTAATGCAGTGAAGAAAATATAAATAGTACCAGCGATAAATAAGTAATTGGATACAAATGTGCTGTTCATTTTCGAAATGCATTGCCACCGACATTTAATATTATACATCTTAATCATTAAACTTTTTGCTCGTATAAATCGATAGATATGTATAAGAACGAAAAACTTTCGATGCAAGGTCTGCAAATCGAATCGATTACGAAATCGCATTTACGCAATATCCTGGGAATCTAGAATTTTTCCCGTTGAAAGCACCCCGAGATTGGACCGAGCAAAACGAACCTAATCTCAACGGGCCAATCTCTCCTCCACGCGTTCACGTGGGTGCACCACGCCAGGTACGGGGCGATAAAGGATGCGAATGCATGTATGCATCGCACATTGAACTTTACGGCAGTATATTAAAGCTCTCTCTGTACGTCGCACACACTGACGCATTACTGCACTTGATACCTAACATTTTATTTCTCCACCGGTGTTACCCGTCCTTATTGGACAACAAATAAATAAAAATTTCAGATTCAAATCGGTAGAAAAAAGACGGGCTTGTCATACGCTGAAAAGAAACTAACATTTTTTTGATGGAATGCAATGTATGGACAATTTTCTTGCGGTTTTCTCAAAAAATCGTAAATTTTCATATCAATGATTCTAAAAACTTAACGTCATCTTATGCGGCTATTGATTCAAAGAAACATGAATACTTTCGAATTGACACTTAAAATTATTCCGAGTACTTGCTGCAAGAAATGCCGCACTACGCTATTTTCAAAATGCAGCGATAAGTGTAATAAGTTATACTACATTAAATAACATTTGTATATACCGACTGCCAAATTATTTTCGGCGGCGCTCACGATGAATGAAAGAGTGCTCGATGGGAACACAGGAAGAGACGATGCAAAGGGGTGCGGCTCGGAGGGTTGAAGAGTCAGTCGCGTACGAGAGAGGTACAGATGAATTGGCAGGAAAAAAGAAAGGGGAGAAATGAGCACAAGTTCCGGCATACACATGCCGCAGACGCGTGACACACGACACGCGCTACGCACACGTATGAGCCACACCCCTCGTACGTAGTATATTGGGAAGAGATGCGAGTACGTGACCCAAAAGACACCCCTCATTTTTCGTACGCGGAAGTCAGTCTGCCATTTAATCTACCACCCGAGCAGAAGTGGCTTTGTGCTTACAATAATACCCCAGGCTATTGGGAAGAAAGGTGCTCAACTCTTTCAGATTTTCCTAAGTATACACACGTATCTACGCACACTCAGTTACAAGTACGCTTATCTCTTACGCTGGATGAGACCTTAAGGGCACGTGAATCGCTTGTGAGGATTGTATAACGAAGGGAAATGAGACGATGAATTCATTCCGGTTCACCTGGACGCAAATGAGAATTGGGGTTTGGATAACCTTCTTAATCGTTAATTGAGTACGATGTAGATAATGGCCGTGCCATGCCCTTGAGAATGAGGGGTGAGGAAAATCCTTTAATCCCTTTATACAAGATGCAGTGCACAACTTGAAGAACCGTACAGTACGGTGTAAATAATTCCAAGAACCACGTTGTAAAAAACGTATATTCAGAAAACTGTTTTTGAACAATATTGCAACATCTTAAAACGCTTGCAAGTTTACGTAGAGGAAACGAGAAATCATATCCAAGTTACGCAGATTGGAAAAGATGGCGTACTAACAAGCGTTTACAACTTACGTTAAACCGTAACTTGATATACGGGACTAAGTTCCTGTGCAATGAAATATTCTATCCCACTGAACGCGAATTGATTTTATGATATTTTCTTCGTTTTGCTCCTGAACATACATCACGTCCCATTTTTTCCACCTTTGCTCTCTATTTCCTTTTCAATCGTTTATGACGTTCAAATATTACGTGTGCAGGCTCAAACTCTTATTGGAAACATTTCCTTCGGGTTATTATACATATTTCCTAGAGGAGCGGCAGCCATGTATAGAGGAAAAATTGGCAATATTCCTGGAAATGTTTTCGCGGCCACTCTTTGCGGTTTTATTGCCATCGCAGCAATGATATACTGCCGATTCCTTTTCTGCTGATCTTTCCCGACCGCGTTTTCCCATCCACTTTTCACTGGGCGTTCTCGCCCAGCGTTTTCCTTCATGGCGGGTGTACGGTCCTTGTGCGGGCAGATCATCGTATACGGGCGCGTTTTAATATCGAGAAATTGCACGGAGGAGGGCAGGGGAGAACAAATATATGGTATATGGAAATTCGGTTCCATACGGGAATATTCAGACGGGCGGGACGCCCGAATGGATGCGGCGCGATAGTAATGTACGCCTGCTGCTGCAAGGTGCGGGCCACCCGCACCGTGAAAACAATGGCCACTGGGATACATCGGCGAATCGTCCCCGTATCAGACATGTAAATTCGTTGGCAAGCAAGATCCGTTCGAAAGGAAACGCGAGAAACGCGGAAAGTTGGGACATCCGACTTTGCGGAACGAGTATCTGCCTCCTTTCCTGCAACCACACTGCGCGGCGGTAACTTTGAAACATTCATCCACCTCCTTGGAATCAAATTATAAAGAACTTTTCTGGCATATCCCTGAAAAATGTTTTCATAAATTCTAGGATTACTTCCACGTTTTCCGACAGAAACTAGCTGGATTTTGAGAGTAATGTACAATTCATCGTGTTCGTTTCCACAAAAAAGCTCTATTATTACTTGATACCCGTTCGAAGATTCGATTCGCAGATTGACGCTCTCTAGTTCCAGGTATAAATCGACTGGAAACTATCATACCGGTCCGGTTCGTCGGGAAGGCGCAATCGATTTTCAAAATCTGGCAACGGAACGGCCTTAAGGGGAAGTATTTCCGGGAGATCGGTTACGGCGTTGTCTGCAGGCCGGAAGCGGTAACGGTTTTTTTTACCGGAAGCGGACGCAGGCGAGCTGCATCGGGAGATCGTGCGACATTCGGGGATTTGGAGAGCGCAGGGGCGGATATCTGCAAGCGGGTTGGATCACGCGGGGTGGTAGATGCTCGGGCATTCATGTCCCATACATATTTACGTCGCTCGGTTGCACGTAACAGGTATGCGCCTAGGTACGTATGTAAGGCAGCGCATACGTTGCAACGTATACGCGGTTACATGGTAACGTGCGCTCCTGGTACCAGGATATTGTATAGCAGTGGGTGTCGTGTTGGAGCGTGATACGTTTGTCCCTGGTAACTAGGTAGGTAACTAGTGACGCCTCGCGCATGATTCACGCGTGGGTCCCTTCGGGTACCGATCTACGACGCTTGTACTTACCTCGGACCTTAATAGAGGAAGCTGGTGCGCGTATTGTCATCCGTCACGTGAATATCTACCGATTTATTTCTATTGATATCGCACTTAAACTCACACCAAAGGTTGTCATAAAGATCGTCCTTAAACCTTATCCTTTCCCGTTTAAACTCTGTGCCTATCAATGGAAGGCTTTGAAGGAATTTATTACTTATACTCGTTAGTTTGAGTATACATTTATTAAACGCCTTTTGAACCTTCGAAAACGTTATACTTTTACAGGACTCTAATACATTTTTGGTCAACGTTAACGATCGTCTATAATGAAGTCCTGAATTCCATGCCCGCAACCGACAGAACATTTTTTTTAAAAAAGATACGACAACCTGTTTGCAAAGATTTGCTGCCGCGGATGATTACACGGTGAATTTATTATGCAATCCAGTCCGTAGAAACGAGATGTACTCTCTCATACAACCTGGGTACGCTACATAAATATAAGGGCATGCGCCACAGCCGCAAGCGCAACCACATAGCAATTATGTGGTGGCACGCGAAACCCAACCAAGACGTCGTATCATGATGAGCGACACGTCGGAGCGTGTAATACATTTATCTCCGGGACTTAAATCAGTAATACCTCGCCATATAGCTCCCACATGAACGTCTCTGCGTATCGGGTCTGCAATTTTGTTTATTATATTAAATGTACTTTTGGATGTCAAAAAAGGAAATGGAAAATCATCACATTCTCACCCCGTGGCATCTTACTACATGATTATCAGCCGATACTGTCGTGGTATCAAGATTAGAGTATCTCCATATTTAATATCATTCCCAAGATTGTCGTAAACGTCGTTTATAAATAATTCCATACCGCCTTCTATGGGCCATACCTACTTCTGGCGTGCCACTTATCCGTAAGGGTTTCAAAATGGCTCCAATTACTTTCGTTCGTTAGTCTCGAGGGTGAAATAAAAATCAACATATGAATATACATTAAATATAGGGGCTTAAATGCGTAGTGCTCCAATAGCTACTTCGTATAGCACTCAAATTAACTATCTAAACATCGCATTGAATTTCTCACGACTGATGGATCAAGAAACATACACCTCTCAGTCGAATGCGCCAGAATTCGGTTTCACAACAAAATGTCGAATTCAGGCCAGTCCCCTGAAACTATTCGTATTACCGGAAGTCCGCACATTGACAAACGGCTCCTAAAACCGGTCGGCATTACATCCGCACAATTCCGCAGAAAAATTGTGCCTGGTACACGGTCCCGACGCGTGGAATGCTAGGCAGAGGACCGTGATGGAGTGGGGGTGCGAGGTCGAGGGGGGCGAGATGCTGCGAGGGAATATGGGGCTATTTATTTCGGCATTTTTATTCCGGCCGCGAAGACGATATTAAATTGCTTCTTGTACTCTGGCCGCCCGGGTGGTTGCTCGCTCGAACCCGTGCGCACCTCATCGGCCACCTTCGCGGTTTATTTCTTCGGCGGTGGTTCCAGGGTGCGCTCGTGGTGAGCGTCCACACCGAGTGTTGACACGCGCGACCAGGTGGCGGCGGTGGCCAACCCCCTAGGCGCGACTCCGCGTGATATCGGAAGGGGATTGTTTCTTGCAAAGGTGGCATGTATGTGCATCTGGCCGAGATCTTGCCCGCGGTCCGCCACCCACGGTATTACCACTCACCAGACTCGCGTTCGCAGGATTAGATGGCTCCGGTGGGCGGATGTACGTACGTCGTTACCGTCGCTTCTTCCGAGAAGGCGTCACGTACGACGCTCGCCGTCCCCCCGCAAGGGTCCCTGATTCCCGGATCGTGATGGGAAAGAATTTCCCGTGGTACGGTACGGCTGGGAAGAGTAACGGAGAGGAGTGATGCGGGATAGAGGGTAGAAGTGCAGAAAAATTCTGGCCTCGACGTCTCAACCTGTTAAATTGAAAATTTCACGCTCGACCTCCAAGATCGGCTGTCCCCGCCCCGTGCCTCTCCGCCAAACTGTAAAGGGAAACATCTTTAGTGAGCCTTGGCGGAATTCTGCTTTCGTTTGCCTAGCTGCATTGCGATGCTCTCTAGGGAGACCATTCATTGAATTTGTTCTTTGTTCGGTTCGAATAAAATATGGTTGTCTCGCCCTGGATAAGGAGAGCGCATGGGGTATGATTATAGGTAACGAATAAATCATCTCGTGAAAGGGTATTCAATTTTTGTACAGATAGTAACGATACAAAACTTTACGTCTTATCGCCTATTGTTCCATTGCATTTTTTAGTGACTTTTGGAGTAACATAACTAATTAGACGGCGAATAATTTTTCCATATTCGAATAAATTTATTTTTCGTATAAATTGCGATTCATCGCGCTTACTGGGTGACGTGAAATATAATATTTACCGTTCTTGACCGACAGGGTCAAATATGAAATGTGATCGATACCTCTATATTGACATGGTCGTCCCTCTTTGCTCATTTTATTCGAATTAATATTTTCAATGCAACCATTATCAACGTCGTCTCTCAACTTCCCATTGTAGGTGGTAGATTTGTCGTGACGTCACAGGGGGAACTTCATATCAGGGCTACCAGAGCCGAGGATGGACGAGCCACTTATTCGTGCTTAACCCTGCACACCCTCACAGGGGAGAGAAGGAGAAGCGAACCGGCAACTCTCACCGTAACCGGTAGGTTCAAGAAGGCTCTCCGCCGCGAACAGAAAAGTTCAGAAAGGTTAGACCTCGCTCTCGAGTGATGCGATATAGGTTTTCAAAGGGAGCCGAGATTAAAGATTCTCTCCCTTTCTGACTTTTCTTCGAGACGACTCAAAGACTTATTCTTCAGATCTTGAACGGATAAATTACCATGCACTTTAAATTATTTCGTACCTGTACCTCGGCACTTTGTATTCATTGAAGGTAAGATGGAGAATATAAATCGAGGCAAATGCTTTTTCCGCAAGATTTCCCTTTGTAGGCGCGGTGAGGTTTAAACGACCGCAAGTTAAGGTACCTAAATGTATACGTTCCAGAGCAAAGTGACTCGATGCCGCCACGATTGATGCAACGCTCACAGATTGCAATTTCGGCCGAACGTGGATCCGACGTGCATCTCACGTGCTCGGCTCAAGGAAATCCACCGCCGCAGTTCACCTGGTACCGTGACGTTAATGGTTAGTCGATTCTATCGATTACCTTCTTAAGCTCTATAACCGACGCGTCTACCGGCGTTATACTTGAACCTTTGATCCGGATTCTTCCGCCAGAATACTTTGCAAGTTCTACCCCGAATAAATTGCGGTCGTAAATACGCTGAATAGGTATATTTATTGATCGAATTACTGTAAACCAAAGTTAGATTCTGAGTAAATGAACCAAAAGTTTCTCCTTGACTGTTTAGGTCACACGATCCCAGTCGAGTCTTTCAATCGGATCCAACTTTGGGGGGATCTAATGCAAATTCGTCGGGTGGATGCACAAGACGCTGGCAGGTACATCTGCAGAGCAAGTAATCAATTCGGCGAGCAACGAGCCGAGACTCACCTCTCCGTCACGTCGAAGTTAAACGCCCGAATCCAGCCGCGTTTACAAGTAAGAGAGTGCCACGTTTAACGATATCGGTGGGATCCTGCAAATAGTTCTTAATGAGACCAAGCGTTAATTTGATGGGACTAGGTCGTTAATTCGGGAGAGACGGCCACCTTGAATTGCACCGTCGAAGGCTACCCTGTGGAGAGCGTCGAGTGGCTACACGATGGAATACCGGTATTGACCGCCCAAGAGACCAGGATCAGATTGCTGGCACCCCTGGTCCTGGTAGTGGGCTCGGTCGGTCGGCGAGACAAGGGGATGTACCAATGTTTGGTGAGGAGCGACAAGGAGAACGCTCAGGCTACTGCGGAACTGAAGCTAGGAGGTGAGTGACCCTTGGTGGACTTTCGGCGACTGGAACCCGCCGAAAATTGCGCTAATTTTTTCTGCCTGAAATGATATAAACTTGCCGAAAATAAATCTAAATGCAGATTCGTCAGTCAGATTATAGATTAAATTAACGAGCAACACCGCGCGTCGAAAGGATCGTTGTTTACGTTGGATTTCTTTTGTTCCTTCTTCCTTGACCAATATACCACTGAGTATACTCTTTTTAGAAGCAAAAAAGTTATCAATTACGAGCTCGGCCTTCGTGGTCGGAAATTATCTGAAAGTGATCATGATGTAGACCTCAAATTTCAGATACCGTTCCGGAACTGCAGTATACATTCATAGAGCAGGCCTTGCGACCTGGACCTCCGGTATCTCTGAGATGTTCAGCTACCGGGTCGCCCCCGCCATCTTTCACGTGGCTCCTCGATGGAGAACCTCTCAGCGAAATTGCCGCGGGTCACAGGTAACCATATTACATGATTTTGTTTGGTCTGTCGACCAAAACATCGACTGTCGAAAAAACATGGCTTGAGTAAATGTTTCAAAACACTAACATCTGTATTAAGTTTCGTTTGTTTTTATTCTATTATACGTGTAATACTTTATTTGGAAGTATATCAGACACAACTATTTAATTAATTATAGATATGCGATTGGTCAATACGTGGATCAATCCGGTGATGTTATCAGTCATCTTAACATAACTTCTGCTGGAGCTGAAGATGGCGGCCTTTATGCTTGCGTAGCCGCCAACACTCTTGCAACAGTTGCTCACAAAGCTAGACTGAATATCTACGGTACGCAAAATTTAACTCGTAACATTTCATATTTCGATTCTATCCAGTGAAGATCCAAGAAACATGCGTATGTTGTACTTTTATGTAACATCTTTAGGACCACCTTATATTCGATCCATTGGACCAGTCAAAGCTATAGCGGGTGTAGACACAGTCATTGCTTGTCCGTATTCTGGTTATCCGATAACATCTGTAGAATGGTCCAGAGGGAATGTTGAATTGCCTCTAGATATGAGGCACAAACTCGATAAAGAAGGTTTCTTGACGATTACTAACGTTGACCCGAGCGATGCAGGAACGTACACGTGCACGGTTCGTGCAAGATCGGACGAGACTGCCAGCAGAGACATACAACTTACCGTCAGCAGTATGTTCATCCATTACAAAATATATGCGTTCATTGAATAATGTATGTTATCAGATTATACTAAGAGACATATTTGTTTTCAGGTCCGCCCGTTATGGGTCCGTTTGGTTTCCCACCAAACCTACAAGAAGGTAGTCGTGCTCAGGTAACTTGTAGCGTGACATCCGGAGATCTACCGATTAATTTTTCCTGGCTGAAGGACGGAGAACCTCTTCCATCTTCTTTGCTTGTAAGTGACTTATACCATTATGTTATATTCGGCGAGAACCTCTGTAAACGAGTCGGTAAGACTGATGTGCATTGGTATCTTAGATAGAGGAACGAGGCGCCGAATTCTTTAGTGTTCTGGTATTTAAAGAAGTCTCCTCGCGTCACAGTGGAAAATACACCTGTGTAGCTACCAACAGTGCCGCCAGAGTCAATCATACTGCAGAACTTTTGGTCAAAGTGACTCCGCAATGGATTTTCGAACCGCAGGATGTTTCAACGTTATTAGGCAATCCTTTAAATGTTCACTGTGAAGCCAAAGGTTTCCCACCACCAACAGTTACGTGGCTTCGTGGCCGTGGCAGAGCAGCTAATGACTATCAGCCACTAGTTGATGGACACAACGGTAGAATCACAATCCTTCCAAATGGTTCATTATGGACAGCTTCTGCTGGCCCACAAGACGAGGGTCATTATCTTTGCAGAGCTAACAACGGCATAGGATCCGGACTAAGCAAAATGATTTACGTTTCTGTAAACGGTATAAATTCATACGTATTTGCTCTGTTAATATTCCATTTACTATTATAAACATTGGTTAATACTAATTAAACGGTCTATTAATTTACTTATTCTCAAATCATCTCGATTCATCCTTCGTAGAGCCAGCAAGATTCGAATTTCAAAGCAAGAATGTAACGATTCGTAGAGGAGAATCGGTCACCTTAGACTGCACCGTAATCGGTGATAACCCAATAGAGGTGCTATGGATGCACAATAACGATCGGTTGGATGTAAATGGACGTAGATCCAGCATTAGTCAAGTCAAAATGGATAACGGTCTAAAGTCACAGCTGTCGATCACTAGTAGTGATCGTCAAGATTCTGGTATCTACAGATGTACAGCTGATAATGCTTATGGAAGAAGTGAACATTTGATCTATCTGGCAGTGCAAGGTAAATCCAGAACAGTTAATTCCAAGACCATATTTTCTTATTAAACCGATCAATATTTATTTTATAATAATCACAGAAAGACCAGACCCCCCTACATCGTTGGAAGTAATTGAGATTGGATCTAGGTCCATCCGACTTTCGTGGAAGAAATCTTTTGACGGAAATAGTCCAATTCGTAATTACGTTATCCAATATCGTTCTTTGAGTAATTCTATAACCGAAGACTGGGATCCCGCCAAAACTCATAACGTAACATTCACACCAGGTAGTTTGAATGCAGCAGCAATCGCCAGTCCAACACAAACTGGTTAGTGATGGATGATCTGCGTTTAATTTTTATTTAACTCATGATTTAGTAGTATTTATACATTTTTTCCAATCATCTCAGGAATGTCTCGTTTTGAAGTTGCCAGTGACGAGCATGAAGTTGCTCTAGTAGGAGGTCTTCATCCAGCGGTGACGTATACTTTTCGAATATTCGCTATAAACTCAATTGATGCTAGCCCTCCTACGGATCCCGTAGTAGCAAAGACTCAGGAAGAAGGTATGGGGATTATTAAATATGTCTATTATTAAGAAATAGAAAACATGATCTAATATAAATGTTCAATTGATGTAGCGCCTACCGAAGCTCCTCAGAATGTTAAAGTGGAATCAGCTGGACCGGGCGAATTAATCGTTCACTGGCAAGTAAGTAAGACCTGGAAAAAATATTGAAGAATACAGTGTAATTATTTATTTACAGTAATACGAACCAAGTTCTTCATTCGTAGATGCCCCCAAAAGAATCGTGCAATGGTGACCTCTTAGGATACATAGTTACGTGGTCGGAGCATTCTTCTTCCACGTCAGGTGTGAATCAAAGTAAAAGTCTAACAGTAAATGGCTGGGCTACTACTAAAGTTCAACTAGCCGGTTTGAGAAAATTTACCAAATATGACATTTCCATCAGAGCCTTTAATAGTATCGCTAGTGGACCAGCTAGTGTACCTGTCGTCGGTACAACTCAAGAAGGAGGTAACGTCATTAGTTTTAATTAAACACTAGACTGTATGTTCTTTATACAACATAACAATTTTTTTCTCTTTTAATCGCAGTACCGGAAGCGCCACCAATTCAAGTGTCGTGCAGTCCTCTTTCATCGCAAATTGTGAAAGTTTCGTGGGGGGCTCCACCTGCTCATCAGCATGGTGGAGTCATTCAAGGATATAAAGTATATTACAGACCTGTTCCAACGGATAACAGTAAGTGGGAATAGTAATTCGGAAACCAAACATATCGCACTTTGAAGCCAATACATAGTTCATAATCCTTATTGTCCTTTCTTTAATTTGTTCGACTATGATCTTCTTTTGTAGTGGATATATCGACTATAGGAGAAATTAAGAGGACGTCAAGCGAAGAAACGTTTCTGCATACATTGTACAAGTACACAAATTACTCGATTAGTGTCCTAGCATATACCGGAGCTGGAGATGGAGTTCTAAGTGCACCAATCTTCTGCACAACAGAAGAAGATGGTAAGGAATTTTGGTTACCTGGCAAACTGTCAGTAATTCATTTGCTATATCAGTTCCAGGTCCACCAGCGGGTATTAAAGCTTTGGCATTAACTGCAGAGAGCATTTTAGTATCCTGGTTGCCTCCGTTGCAACCTAATGGACACGTCTCTCAATACACGATTTACAGTAAAGAGGTTGGTGCGGGAAGACATAATACGCATACAATGCACGAACCACCATTATCTCCGACCGATACTTTGACAATGGAACTACGGGGTTTGGTTGAAAGGTATAATAATTAATATAATTAATTTAATTTTCTACATATTAAAATCTAATTCCTATCGTCACATGATATATATGCATTTCTCAGGCAGCTGTATGAGTTTTGGGTATCCGCCACGACTGGAGTCGGAGAAGGTGAATCAACTACAATCGTAACGCAAACAACAAATACACGAGGTACAATACGTTTGCACTGATCAACTTTCTTTAATACTTACACTATGCTTCTATTCTGTAACTTATTTTTCTTCTTTTCAGCACCAGCTAGGGTAGCGTCATTTTCACAAATGCTACGAAGAGCTGTAAAATCATCAGTCACGTTGTCGTGTTTGGTCGTGGGCAATCCTACTCCACGTCCCATTTGGACTTATCGAAGTAGTCAAGTATCCACAGGTCGACATTATGAGCTGACCTCTGAAGGCCATTTAAATATTCATGGTAAAATATTTTATCTCTTAACCCGCAAACGATGCTAATATATATTATGAATATTTATTTTATCCCATTTCATATCATTTGATGTTGTCAACTTAAATATTGCAGACTTGGAGCAGTCGGTGGCTGGAAATTACACATGCTCAGCCAGTAACCTATTTGGAGATGACTCCATTACTTATACTTTAATTGTTGTAATGCCTCCGAGAGCTCCAATTTTGGAACTGCAATATACAACGGCCCATAGTATTAGACTCCGTTGGATTCATCCGGATAATGGCGGTGCTACTATTCAAGGTAAGTTCGATACTCGGCTTTACAGTTACTGCAAAATGAGCAGAACCTTTATCAAGTTAAAAGTATTTACTCATTTTCCCTTGGCCACATAATTGTGTTTAATCTAGGTGTAAATCTAATAAGGAAACGTTTCCTTATAAGTTAACATCTACAGTCAGAATTTTTGATGCTGTAAGCATAAATCTTTTAAAGCCCTAGCTATCAGAGACTTATAAATGTATATGTCGACGTCATATACTGTAATTCATAATTTCGAACAAAACCTAATGATCACGTAACCCCGCAAAATATTGTAATATGCCATTAGTTACAATCTGGCGAATACGGTTTCTCTAAAACGACGAATTACAGTCTACAATTCCGGTATATATGTTCACTGACATTTTAGGATATGTTCTGAGTTATAAAAGAGATCAAGGCGGTTGGGAGGAAATCGCACTATCGCCGGAACAAACAGAATTTACCCTTAGTGGTTTAAAATGTGGATCATCCTACCTTGCCCATTTAACAGCACATAATAGAGTAGGAACTGGGGATCCTAGTTCCCTGATCAGTGCCACAACCAAAGGAACTGGTAACGATGAATTCGTTTTTATACCTTGTTTTTAAATTAATACTCATCCGTTTCTAAATTGTGTTCAATTATATATTTTCCACGCAGCACCATTATTGCCCAAGGACAGAGATGTTATCTCCGCAAATGCAACATCTCTTCGTTTAAATTTATTGTCATGGCCTAGTGGAGGTTGTCCAATTCTTTACTACACCGTGGAGTACCGAAGACGTATCGGTACAGAGCCTTGGATTTTGGTAGCTAGTCGCGCAACCGAAAACGTAATAATCCGGGATTTGAAGCCAGCCTCGTGGTACAGTGTTCGTCTTACGGCACATAATGACGCTGGCTCTACTCAAACGCAAATGGAATTTGCTACAACAACATTAAGCGGTGTCAGCATTGGACCACCAAATGATCTTATTATGGATGACGATATGGTCAAAGCTGTACCGAATCAAAAAGTTCTATACGTTGTGGTACCTCTTGTTTGTGCCATTGTGCTCATTATATCAGCCATCATCCTCGGTTACGTTATGCTGAAACGTAGCGGTCGGTAAGGAACATATATTGATACTTTTATGTTTCATTTCCTTCTTACATATCTACAAACTTCTAACTTATCCTCATAGCAAGAATAACAAAAATATTATCACAAAACATATACTTTGAAATTGTAACAAGCATGGATGATTATTTATACCTTCTTCTTGTTTGCAATTCCTACATACTTTTAGAGCAAGTTATTTAGGCGAGATATTACCTAGTCAACAGCAACAGCAGCAGCAACTGGGTCTGGGTATAAGTCAACAACAACAACACCAGCATCACCACCTATCGAGTTACATGTCAACAGTTCAACTTAAGTCAACAGCTGAACGCGATAACAGACGTAACCATCAAGTTTATACCAGCTCACCGGTGAAGCAGGACAATCATAAATCCAACGATCACGGTTCGGGTATCTTATTGATGTGACCTAAAATCATTAACTCTCAATCTTATCATATCCGGATTTAATGACAATTTTATATACTCACAGAAATGTACGAGATAAGTCCCTATGCCACCTTCAGCGTTCCCGGGAGAGAAAATCGTTCCGTGACGACAGCAACTTTGGATTACACCATGCAATTCAAAACATTTGGCCACTTAGATAATGAAGGCATCAATACTATTGATTACGAAAGATCCAGTGTGGATTTTGAAAGGTATTGATACTAAATGAGAAATTTACGATATAACCTCCTGGACTGCAGAACAAAAATAGATTCCTTTCCTATACGATTCACTTAAATAAGAAAGTTTATGAAGTATCTTTTCTGAAACAAGTAGACATAATGCTTAGCGATAAATATATCACAATCACTTTTTTTAATTCCATGTATATTATTTTATTCATAGATCAAAAACGCCTAGGTGGCACAAGCAGCGATACTTTCCTAGTATAGCTGAAGCCGAAAGCAAGCTGCGTTCCAGCCGTCGCGGTTCCGGAAGCGATACTTCGGGTAGCCCCAGTGGCGAATGTGCAGGACCGAGTTACAGAGTTCCAGTGAAGCCTTGTAGAGGTCAGTTTTTTTTTGTTTTCAATGAAACTGCTACTAAACTTTCATTAAACTTAAGTCTCTTATATAATTAATATGAAAATGGTCAGTCTACTCAGAATTAATTTTTTTTATATTGCGTACTGCTTAATGAATGAAATTGGGCATTTTTCAGACGTTTTCTCACGTGCAGTCGAATCGAGTACAGAATCAAACAACGAGGGTTCACCATCCCTTGGGAGGCGTCGTAGCAGACAACCAAGCCGGTCCACTCGCAGGTAGCCAAGGTTTGTTTGTTTCCACATAGCACTCAGTCTCAATCTTACTTGTAGAATATTAAATCTGGAAAAGATCTTCATCTAAAATCCATCCCAGTTTTGACACTCTATTCGTAGCTTGTATTTAAATCCATTTGGTTATCATCTTCCTCCATTGTTTAACAGTGGCTTACATCAATATTTCTGATGAAGCTACTGCTTATCCATCGTGCTCATCCTGTTCTATCGTATCAATTTTTTTATAAGAAAAGCTCCAACATCAAAATATTTCAATTATAAACAAATAATTATCCATTAAAGTCAATGAAATAAATACGAATTTAAAAACGCTACAGTTAACCCTTTTTTTCCCATTTCTCCATATCTGTGTAATTCACACGTAATTTGTCATTTTTCATTCACAAGGACTGTAGTCCACAAATGGTTATATATTGCAAACATAGTTTGTATGAATGTTTGTAAGATATGATACTCCAGTGGTTCGTGGCTCCGAGCAACATTTTTATAATCACGATATGAATATAAAAAGTAAAGGGTTAACGTATCTCGTGAATCTCTTGTCACAATAAAGTTCCATCAGTCGTAATGACAAGTATTACAAGTCAAGGGCGAAGGTTCGAAACACCGTATCCTATGCCAGCAGGCATTGTCGATTACGTTAGATCTCGCCGATTACTCGAGACGTTTAGTCATCCCCAAACGCATTAAGTCTGTGACCTACTGTGCATAGTTCGGTGGAGGACATGACGCTGCTGCCACCAAGCGGGTTCAGCGACAGCCGCGAATTGAGCGAAGCAGAATGCGATCGTGACCGTGAATGGCAAGGACTGCCCATCGGGACCCGCCATGGGGGCAGTCTGGGTAGACTTCCCATAGAGGCCGTCGAGACCATGCTCGCGAGGTACTACATCCCGCTCCATAAAGGTCTTTGTGGCATTCACTTAAAACGAGGCACTAGCTTGAATAAAAGGAGAGTCAAAATTAACAGCAGCTTGGTCAATCGGAAACAGAAAGGAAAACAGAAACACAGCTGACAGAAAACCATGCAGGAAGATAATAGAGAGAAATAATAATTATACATATCCAGGTGACAAATCACCTTTATCGAAAGTTTAAAATCACAGTTCCTCTTTTCATTCGTTTCCATGGAGTTGGTTGTCTGTCAGTCTTGTTCATTTGCATCAGTCTTTTTTATGTACTCATTTTGCCTAACTTTACATTGATCCTTAGTTTCTGTTGACTCCGAATATATCCTATTTGTTACTTACATATTGATACTACCTATTACTGAGACATGTATTTCGATGGGGTGTATGCATTAACGCTTATTTGCGCTTTTGTGTTTTAGGTATCAGCAAAGAAAGGAACAAGAACGGCAGGAGTTTACTATACACGTATGATGGGCATCTCCAGAATTTGTGAAAAACGTTGAACTGCAGTGTCGATTGAAAATCAACGCTCTTTGGATTCCATCGCTCTGTGAGACCGATGGTTAAATTATTGGAGGAAATTCCTAACAACGTCGAATTTTACATTTACTCCGGAGTTGCGCCTCTAATTGACGAGCATGCTCCATTAACTTCGAGTTATGACACCATGAGTCTGTCACTTGCCGAAGGACGTCGACAGTGTTGCGATAATTTTAACTACATCCCCTGTTTATGTTTGTAAATATTTACATTGTTCTACATTATCAAGATACTGTCGCCGTAATGGCAAAATTAGTGTTCCATTTGCACTTGAGAGTTTGTAGCGCTCCAAGATTTGGAACGAGGCCAAATAATAACGTTAAACGTGATTTGAGAGCTACATTTCACGTTTGACTTCTAGTGTACTTTATTATGTAGCCCATAGGTGTTATCGATCGATCGATAGTTGATCTTCGAATATCATTACTGTATGTACACTTATGTATGTACACGTATGCTGCCAAGAAGACACCGAAAATCGCGTGCTATTAATTACTCCCCAAGTTTTCTTGTAACGCACTCTCGACATTTTTTAAATCTTTAAAAAACACAAGAAAATAAATGCATGGAAAAAGCCAAGAAAGAAAACTACAACACCAGTGTCCAAGAATGAAACAAGGAGTGACTTTTCTCTATCAATATGCTATCATTATGTCGATCGTCAAAAAACAATAGTTTGTAGATACATTACGGCATTTTTATTGTTTAAGTATTTCGGTACGATGTCTGTAAACGACGTATCATTGTACAAAATCATTTGCTATGAATTCTTCGAAAGTTTAAATACTGCCAATGTACGCTTAATCTATTTAACTGATGTACATCTAATGATTACTGTAAGATATCCCCAAGCAACCAGACAGACTCGATCGACTTTAAAGACTGTCAAATATTCATACGGAAGTTTCAACAGAATACAAGATTTAAAGCATTTTGGCGAATCCTTTTTTCTACAAAAACTCAGCAAGACTGTAAAGATTTTTTACTTTTTAAGACAGGCTCGAAGAATGGGGGCGATTTGTAGCGTACTGAGTAAGTTCATTGTGACGTTATTGACAGGCAGTGTTATCTATTCAGAAGACTGTGTATGTATGTAAATGAATGTGCGAATGATCGAAAGAGAGCATGATTAAAAAAGAGCAGTATATATGTGAGAATGCATAGATGAATAAAGATAATTAAATCACTGTTCCTAGATATACCAAATGAATAAATTAAACGTGTCATAAACCAGGCAATTTATACTTTTATTATTTTAAACCCACAACATAAATCGTATGATTGTGGTAAAACAATCATTGCATGATTTATAACATCTTACCGACATGTAGTTACACGTTACCGACAGCCTACTGACTTCCTATTAGTTCTCTGACTTATCAGCAACGGTTCTCTGGTTTCAAATTCTATATTACCTTTCATCTAAACAGCCAACATAATCGTTACTGATTTTGTGAAAAATCTGCGGATCATAAACAAATTTCAATTTTAAATTTGTTGCCTTTTATCAAAATATTCAGAACTTCAGAACATTCCTCGTATCATAATGAATGAAATATACAAGCTGTTATTCACGGATAATAGATGGCACCACACGTTTACTCAATCATTTTAATTCCCTAATGAGGCATCATGCATTGAAATATACTAACCACTGAAATATATAGTAAACTGGAACACTCGCCAGCATGATCGGCTCGAGCTGACCTTGAAATCATCTCCGCTACTAGGTATACAGTTCTATTAGACATTTTTTTTTCTTCATAGAAAACTAACCTTATATATTTAACGAATACAATAATTAAANCCTTATATATTTAACGAATACAATAATTAAAGATAAATAATGTAAAAAGTATTGAATGCTTTTACTATACAAAAATATACCATTCTGTCAAATTATTGTACTACCGATATGTTTTGGATTATCACTTCACTCCATTTCATTGAAGTTTGGTTTCGAACTGTACAAACGATGCACACGCATCGCTTAAACAAGAGCAGGAATATTTTCTCTAAAGGTGAAACAATGATAGAGAGCCGGGCATACTTTATCTCTCTCGCACAAATGCGTACTGAAGTTCGTGCGACAAGGATGAAGACCATCCAAATATCTTTTCCTCTGGAAGAAGCTTGCCGTGTACGCTTAAGCCTGGGGAGCGTTCCAGTTTACTATACGTATACAAGTGTATATTTGGCGCGAAACTCTATCGAATTTCCTGACATTTCAGTGATACTACTCTGAAACGCTTACCATAGCTGTCCGTCCATAGCCGACTCGTAGCAGAGGTAAAAAGTAACTACACTCTGTCCTATTGAACCGTGAACGAAGGATATATGGACGTTCGTATACTGATCTTATTATGAAAATAGCAGAACGAAACGAGAGAGAACAAAGGGGTCGATATCTCACTCTTTTTTCCTTTACATGAAAGTTACGCAACGCAATATGGCAACCTCCGATATAATAATAATAAAAAGAGAAAGAATAGTCCCTCTGTTCTCATAATCAAAAGAAAGATCTTTTTTTTTGGCTTTTATGAAAAAAGTGGAAAGTATTATGAAACCATTTTATTCTTTCACTGGGATAATTACAATGATTTGAAACAAATGTTTTCTGTTACAAAATTAATGAGAAATCCGGATATACCTACATGTCTTTGTGCAATGAAAATGAATAACGTGACAGAATCATTATGCACCCGCATTTAGTATAAAATAAAGCATCTTTTGAAATTTCGCGCTATTTGTAAAATTTAGTCGCGTAGTCATATCAAGGACCTACTCTTAAAATCGAATCGTTCAAAATGAAGTACTCAACATTGATTTTTACCTTTAATTACCCAGTATTGGTTTTGAATATAAAAAGAAAACGTCGCAGAGTACGTTTTATATGAACAATATTTATTTTTTGAATGTACGGACATATTTGAACAATTGCACAATCGTCGGTAACTTATGTGAATCGCTTCTTTATCCAGTTCACACGGCGAGGCGTAAAAAATCAATCCATTCATCATGTGATGTTCACTCTTAAAGAGAGTCATAACTCGAAAGATCATACATATCGTTCATAAGCTGTGATCAGATAGAGTTGAATTTTCGTGAAAAGCCGTTTAAAGGCGGTTGATAACATATTGCCGAAAGGTGGCGGAGCGTCAAGAGCGACGCCAGTGACATCTATCCCCTTCGGGCGAGCAAGCGTGGCTAATCAAGGCACCAAAAGGTAAGCCGTAAGGGCTGTTTATTTTTGGGTTTTCGGTGGACCGCGTGGTCTTTCGTAGGTTTTTCCTGAGTAATGTGTTTCCCGGCCCGGCCCGCTCGCTCCTCGTGCTTGAAAATCATTTGACGAAGCAGCAATGACCACAGAAATGTAGGTGAAACACAGGACAGGCTATAACGTCGGGCATCTTGCCTAGTAAAGCTAAAACTCCATTGTCCCCAAATATCTCTTTCTTACGTTTTCTAGACGCTTACTGTTCGAATTATTATACAGAATAATTACTGAATAGGTACTGCGCCACCGATTGCCACAAATAATTTTCACATACTTAAATAAGCGAGCTCGCGCGTCACCGCGCACCGATTGCGCGCCTCTCTGACCCATCCCATACACCAGTATTTCAAAGCATTAAGGAGCTTTTATTTGCCTCTTGCCAGAAAAATGAGCAGTTCCGAGGAGGTGTCATGGATTTCATGGTTTTGCGGTCTGAGGGGCAACGAATTCTTTTGCGAGGTAAGTTTGCTCTACTGCTGCTGCATTCATGCAGTCAATCGTAATACGTGTTGCTAAAGTCTTTCGACTGATCTATTGATAAAAGCATCACTACACCATAAGAATGAAAATTCAAGTTATTTCTCAGCACCGATTGATTAATTCATGTTTAAGATTTTAAGGCTATGTTTGAGAAATATTTCAAGTACACTACGGTATATTAAAGAATTAAAAAAAAGGTATACTAATCCGTTTGCTTCTTTAGGTCGACGAAGATTACATTCAAGACAAGTTTAATTTAACCGGCTTGAATGAGCAGGTACCACATTATCGTCAGGCCTTGGACATGATTCTTGACCTTGAGCCTGGTAAATAATTATATAAACTTCAGAATACTATTCTATAAAAATGCACGTCCTTGGTATTAAATTACATATGCTTTATATTCTTTTTCATTAGATGACGATATCGAAGATAATCCAAACCAGTCTGATTTAATAGAGCAAGCAGCAGAAATGCTATATGGTCTTATTCATGCCCGTTATATTCTTACCAACCGAGGTATCGCCCAAATGATTGAGAAGTATCAAGCAGGTGACTTTGGTCATTGTCCACGAGTTTATTGTGAATCTCAACCAATGTTGCCGCTGGGATTGAGTGATGTTCCTGGTGAAGCAATGGTAAAAAGTTACTGTCCAAAATGTATGGATGTATATACACCCAAAAGCTCACGACACCACCACACCGACGGTGCCTACTTTGGAACAGGATTTCCACATATGCTATTCATGGTCCATCCTGAATATCGACCAAAACGTGCCACAAATCAATTTGTACCTAGGTGAGATCTTTTTCTCTTCCTAAAATTTTTATTTATTTTATAGAAAAGTAATATTTAACTGTAATTTCAGACAAAATATTTGATCGTATAAGACTATATCTAATATTTACAAAAATCATTATTTTGATGAATTGCAGGTTATATGGGTTCAAAATTCACCCACTGGCCTATCAAATTCAGCAACAGTCTGCATCGACGTTTAAAGCGCCATTGCGAACTGTCAACTACAATAATGGGAAACGCTAAAGCTATTTCGAGCATAGCTTAGAAAAACAAACTTCTTTTCATTACTCAAGCAACAAATCCTAATTTCGTCCCTAAGATTTAAATAAAACATTATTTTTTATATCTCTCTTCTTACGTTTGCGCAGGCAGTGACATGTGTTTTTTCTTTGCGTAAAATTTTGTAATTGCATACTGTTTCCGGATTTGTTTGCAATAGTTAACTAATTGAAGGGAAATGAGAGTGGTATATTACAGTTTTCTAGAACATTGAGGTGGCCCACTCAACTTAATTTCAATGTTAGAATTAACTTCCTTTTGACTCGAGATCATATTTAAATGCGCGATACTGAACCTTGTCCACTTGAATAAATATAAACCATGTTTAGATTAATTACTAGGATATAAGGGGCAAAGACGAGAACTACAGGTAGAACGAATTTATACGAGTCTTTCTCAACATCGCGACTGCTGCCAAGTAGTTCCTAAATGCAAAAACACTCTTGTACACATTGGTCGTTAATTAAGGAGCGCAAATAGCGTCAGATCCTGATTGATTTTCCAAGTTGAGAGAAGATGTATAAAAGCATTGTTTGTTGAACATTATTTAATTCAATCATCGAATAAAATGAATGTGAACTGTGACCGAAGGGAACTGAATAGGCAATTTTTAATAATTTTGTATAGTTTCTGCAATTGGGTATATATTTAAAAAGTGTTATCGCGGTTCGATAAATTTTAACTATAATTTTAGAAAAAAAAGTGATTCACTGTTTGCTTTGTATAGGAATGAAGCAGAAATTTGTACCATATTATTATCTTGATCATTACAAAATGTTTTCAACGTAACGTTCATAAGAGCAAATACTCATAATAACATGTATTAATAGTTTCTTCTAGGAAGATATTTGACAGTATATATCAAAGAGTTTTGCTCCAATGATCAAAGATCAATAATCATATATGTAAAACTAATTTTTCTGAAAAATAGATGGGTAACTTTGTATGTATTACTTAATGAAATATTCGGTTTAAGGATTCAGTAAGTCTATTAATTTACAATTAAAGTTAAACTTTTTAAACGTTTTATTATTTTAACTACCATTGTATGAAACGAGATTTTAGTCATTTACGCGTTTCTCTGCTTTAAATGCACAAAGACGAATTGAGTTTATAAAGCATCTTATTAAATTTATCTTGTAATATATCCCATTGAGAAATCAAAACTTACACTGATCGAACACAGTTAAAACAGTGCATCTAATATCATTCTGTTAAAGATTTCTGAACTGGTAAAAAAATAAATAACCTCTGCGATCTATCGTTATAATAGTGTGATTTCATTTACTGCTAAAATTTGCCAAAATTCCAAAAACCGAAATAACAGCAATAATTAGGGTACAGCGATAATTGATACAGTTGACATTGCATATAGAATTACTTCCTATCTCTTTTACTCTTTACGCAACTCTGAAACTAATCAGAAAATCTTGATCTATATGATCCCGCATGTACATAGATTTTTCAACATTGTATCTTTTTGCGTTTCTCTTCTGAGAAAATATTATCTAATTTTTATCCTTTTAAAGAATTCATTAATTTAATTAGCCCGCGGTTCAACAGGCCGATATTTCATTCTTCCAGCCACTTTCGGCGGTGTCACGCGCATGTGCGCGCACGGATGCGCATGACGTAGGAAGATCGCGCAGCGAAACGAATGAGAAATTGTCATGAACGTAAGAATATATAGACAGAGTCCAAATGTCTCATCTCAGACCAGAGAAAGAAGCCGGCACAACAGAAAGGGAGGGGTAGGATAGCCATATTGTTATGCTAATTTTTCAGCCGTTTGATTCGTAGATCACCTACTTCATATTTACTGTTTGCTCAAACTTATTTCTTTTGGCCACTCTTGTACGTAAGACATAATGTTTAACCTTCTTTATGCTACAAGTGGCATATTAAACTTCATTCACTGTTTATCTGTTCACAGCCCGCACAGTTCTTTACTCCATAGACGAGTTGGGAGATTGCTTATGGGCAGAGTCGCATGATCGAATCCTGTGCTGCCCTCTGGTTTTGAATGCTAACTTTCATCGTTTTTTTGCCTCAAGGGCGGCGCAACGAATTTCTGGTATGGGCTCGCGCATTTGTGGGGATTGCCAAATATATTTCACCACTTTATTTATAGTTATTGCTTTATTATCACAGAAAAAGGAGCGAATTTCCACGGGCGCTCTAGAATTGGTCACAGTCTTCATTTTTATTTTCAACCGTTTTTAAAACATTTTACGACGTAGTCGTCTTTTGGCTCGAGGTAAGTACAGTAATGTGCGCGGGGTGACGCAGTTTGTTCCGACCTGAACGCAACGCGCTCGACGCGTGCTACGCCCCTGGTGGTCGATGGTCGAACTTCGTCCCGGATCCGCCACACATTCGTGATGACGGTGCCATCTACCAGTCGCCGTTGGCGGCTCACGTACTCATGATAGTGACAGAGATGCGTTGAGACAGAGATGAGCAGAGATGAGTTGGGAGATTGCTCACGGAAGGGATCGTGCGATCGCATCCTGTGCTGCCCTCTGGTTTCGTGCGTTAGCTTTCACCGTTTTTTGCCCTCAAAGGCGGCGCAACGAATTTCTGATATTGAGCTCGCGCACTCGCGATAGCGGTACCATCTACCAGTGACCGTTGGCGGCTCACGTACTCGTGACGGTAATACCATGCGGCAGTTGACGGTGGTGCCTTAACTACGCTTACCGACACTGCCCGCTTTTGATGGTAAAGGAAGAACACTCGTGACGCTCCATATGACTTCATCTACTTATCTACTACTATTAAGTACATTGTTGCCACGAAGTCGACGTGATGCGGAGCTTTGGAGCACGCGTCGGCGTCGCGTACGGAACTCTTATAGCAGCGAATCTGTGTGAGTGCGATCGCTCCTAGAAATCTTCGCGCGTCCCAACCAGCCAAGCGCCAAGCTACGGGTCGAGACGTTGAGTATGTGTGCGTTCGGCGCTACACTCGACAAGTATGCGTGAGACTCGAAAACTGCGAAAAATCCTCCAGAGGCTTACCTAACTGCAGATATAAGCCGAGTCATTTCGCGCA